>NW_007726451.1:605811-607231 GCF_000696425.1 Galeopterus variegatus | reverse complement strand
TAGGCTCTACTTACTGCTCAGGAGAAGCTCAAAGAACAATAAACACATCCAATAAACACTTCCAAAAGTGATAGCTGATAGTAGAGACAGTGTTGTGGAGCCCAAGACTACTGCTCCATGTTATGGTTGGTTGAGAGATCCGTGTAAGTCCCCAGATGGAGCAGTAGATTCACCTTAAATCAGCTAAAAATAGTTTAAAAAACCCATGACTCTTTTTTACCCTAACTTTATTCCAACTAAATGGGCCCTCTTTCTGGCCTCAGATGCATCAAGTTTTTACTTGGCCTTGGGGCCTTCACACTTTCTGCACTCTGTACACAAATGCCCTTCCTGGAGCCCTACCCGTAATTGTGTACTCCCATTCTTCTGCCATCAGTTTAAATGTCATCCTCCATCAGTTTAAAGCAGTCCCACCCATGCCACTTTTATTTCCTTTAAAACACCTATCCTAACTTGTTCACTTCTTTGTCCATTTTGCATCTCTTCTATCAGAATAAAAGCTCCTTTGAAGCAGGAATTTTTGTCTTTCCTGATGTAGGCTGTGCACCTAGCAGAATGGTGGCCACAAGGGAAACAGTATGGAAAACCTGGGTGCTGTAGAAAATAGTATATGTCTAAAAATATATTCAAAGGTTTTTGTTTTAAGACCTCTGCTGACTTTCTCAACATATTCTCCTCCCATGCTGTGAGCATTTGGGAGCAGGGACCTCCCATGCTGTGAGCATGTTGGGGGCTCTTCCCGCCCCTCTCTTCTCCCGTCAGTGCCTGACACATAATGGATGCTAAATAAGGATTTGTGGAATTGATGAGCGACTCAAAATTAATTTTTATTTAGCATTTCAATATAGTCAGAAGTACATCCCTGTGTCCAAAAACGAACATCCTCCTGTGGACACAGAAGCTTAGTGTGGAAGGTGGGCCCCTTCCCCATAGATGCTGATGCCTTAATCCCTGGAACTCATGCATGTTATCTTGCATGGCAAAAGGAACTTTGCAGATGTGATTAATATGAGGATCTTGAGATGAGGAGATTATCCAAGATTATACAGTTAGGTCCAATGTAGTCACACGGTCTTTATATGAGGGAGGCAGGAAGGTCAGAGTCTGAGAAGAGCAAATTTGATGACAGAAGCAGAGGTCAGAGGAATGCAATTGGGGCTGGTGACCACAAGTCAAGGAATGTAGGCAGCCTTGGAAGTTGGAGAAGGCAAGGAAATGGATTCCCCTTTAGAGGTTTCAGAAAAAATGCAGTTTAGCCAACACTTTGATTTTAGCCCAGAGAAATTCATTTTGGACTTCTGGCCTTCAGAAATGTGAGATAATAAATTTGTGTTATTTCAAGCACTAAGTTTGTGGTGATTTGTCACAGCAGCAGTGGGAAACTAACACAACTTAGTTCCTCACATCAAACCCCACCCAC
>NW_007726451.1:595232-604671 GCF_000696425.1 Galeopterus variegatus | reverse complement strand
AAAAAAAAGGATGAAATACTACCATTTGCAGCAACATGAATGGACTTGGACTTCCTTTTCTTCCCGAGCATTTGTGATCCCATAGCCCCACCCAGAAAGGAATCCTAAGGAAGCCCTAAGGAGATCCACAGCACCTTCTCTCTCCTGCCTACGCAGACAGCTCCATCTGCTCCTCTCCATCTGGAGTATTTCCTTCCCAGACCTGTGAAGTCTGCCTCCCTACTTTCTCCTAAGCCCCCATCCCCAATCCACATTTCTGACCTCTCCGAATAGATTCCTGGTTGCCGGACATCTTAGCTCTCTTGCTGTCCACATGATATCGGAACAAGGAGGTGGGGGGTTCTTTGTGTGTGTGTTTATTTTTAAGGAGAAGAGGGATAGATGTCATCAGTCAATGTCAACTTTCATGATGTTTCTCTTTCCCCAAAATAAAACACACACATGCACACACACACACACACACATGCACACCATATACATGTACACACATCACGTACATACACACACATAAACCTTTTGCTGTTGATACGTCATTCCTTTAGAAACTATTTCTCAGGTTTGGATTCCTCTCCCCCCAATTAGAGAAAAGGAACTTTCCAGTTTGCTTTTGGAGATGAAACACATATTCTCCTTTAGCATCTATTCTTCACTCCTGAGACAATTTTTTTTTCCAATTAGAAGGAAGGAAATTCCAAATCTATTTTAGAGAAGAAATGTATATTCTCCTTCCCAAAATGCATTTTCAGCCAAAATATGCCAGCTGGGGCTGTTAAAAATTTTAGTAGGTTTATCTTTATAAACTGTCTAAGCTTCATCTGTTATAAATGGCTTCTTACACAAAGCATTCTAAATACTTCAGAAACAACATTGGACCACCACTTTTTGACTACANATGTCATCAGTCAATGTCAACTTTCATGATGTTTCTCTTTCCCCAAAATAAAACACACACACGCACACACACACACACACACACGCACACCATATACATGTACACACATCACGTACGTACACACAGGTACACACACATAAACCTTTTGCCGTTGATACGTCGTTCCTTTAGAAACTATTTCTCAGGTTTGGATTCCTCTCCCCCCAATTAGAGAAAAAGGAACTTTCCAGTTTGCTTTTGGAGATGAAATACATATTCTCCTTTAGCATCTATTCTTCACTCCTGAGACAATTTTTTTCCCCAATTAGAAGGAAGGAAATTCCAAATCTATTTTAGAGAAGAAATGTATATTCTCCTTCCCAAAATGCATTTTCAGCCAAAATATGCTAGCTGGGGCTGTTAAAAATTTTAGTAGGTTTATCTTTATAAACTGTCTAAGCTTCATCTGTTATAAATGGCTTCTTACACAAAGCATTCTAAATACTTCAGAAACAACATTGGACCACCACTTTTTGACTACAGATTTAAGCTTATTTAATCATGTGTGTATTGTAGACAGAGTCATTTAACTAAGGGCACAAAATTCCTTTAAGTTAGCAATTGAATAATAAACTCACTAGCGGAAAATAAAGTGCTAGCCTCGAAGAAAGGGGTATACTCCATTCCTTGGGCCTTACTCTATTGGACTGTGGAAGGCAGCACTGGGTTGGCTTGGACAATTATTTATAAATGAATTTAACCAGCATTACAGGTATGTTTTAAAGAGTGAATCAGCTGAAAGTTGGAGTATAGTTTGTGATTCAGAGAAAATAAACATATCTACCCACCTTCACTTTAAGCTGTCTTTTCTATTTTGAGAGAAGAAACTTCTAAACCTCTATATTTTTCAAAGAATGTTTACAATCATGTGAATGTGTCCCTTTATTTCCAATCTATTCTGAAAGCATCTTCCTCCCACCACTCTGCTTTAGTAAATATTTATAACCCAATCATCTCAAGTCCATTGGACTCCATCATTTGTATGTTTCAATTATTTAAAATCAGGATAGCATCTCCTGGGCAGCTAATGAAGCCTTGATAGATATACATTATTGAAGCATATTGTTATTTATTCACCTAATGAATCAAGCCTGTTGGGGAGAGTAGATGCAATTCAAGCACTAGAAATGAGGAGTAACGATGGCATAGATCATTTCTGAATCACTCTAGCCCATTTTACAGCCTGCAAAATACACTGAATTCCATAAAAGTGACAAATGGCACAACATTGTAATAAATAGCTATAGTTTGTGCATTGTGAATTGGAGCTTAGATTCCTATTGAAGCTCTCTGTCAAAAGGGTAGATGATGAATTCAGTATTAAAATCATACTCTGTAAAAAGGAATTATATATTTTTCATTTATCTTGATTTATTATATGACATTATGTGCTCAAGTATATGTAACCTTTCCAAACTGAGTTGATTTAATGTTAAGAAAAAGTTAAAAAGGAAAATCTGATATGTTTGAAATTCCTTCTTTGTTTTCCTGCTATATTTTTATAAGATTTTTAAATGCTTCATGGATGCCTGATCATATTAAATTTTTTTTGAGTTGAATTCCCAGAAATGTGCAAAAACATTTACAGGGCTTATTAAAAACGAATGTGCTATATCACAAATGATATTACTGTTTTTCATTCAGATTTTAATGTTTGTGTAATAAGAATACATAAAACTTTCAATTACCTATAAATTAGCAGAGAGACTTCATCCTGAAGAGTGAATTTAGACTTCCAAAATAATGGACTGAGGAATGGGCATGCCTTGAATTTATCCAAATTTTCTGGAATTTAAGTAAACAATCTACCACTCTGTTATCACTGGGAAATAATTGTTAAAAGAATAAGCAAATACAATCAGTATTATACTGATCTCTTGTACTTTGTCTCCAACTTAGCAACATGGCCAAAAAATGATGAAGAATATGAGCAACCCCAAGTGTTACCTTATTGCTTCCTGAGGAGATTATTTAGATTTTCCAGGGCAGGGAGCATTGCCCCATTTTTTTTTTTAAGGTTGGTCTTTTCCAGGGCAGGGAGCATTGCCCCATTTTTTTTTTTTTTTAAGGTTTGTCAGTGGCACCCTCAGGGGACCAGATTTTAAACAAGTCTGCACATTGGCCAGCATGAAAAGTCAGAGGAACACAGTGAAGAAACGAAATGTGTTGTAGTCATCCTCACCTTTCTTGGTGCCCACCTGAAATCACACCGTCTCTCTGCTGTCCACGTGTCTGCCTCTTGCTTGTTGTATTCCCGCGGCCCTACTCTGTCCGTTTGCTAACTTGGCGGACAGAGCTCTCAGCTGACCCCCTTGGGATGGAAGGAGAACTGGGTGCGAAGTTCCAAGACCTGAAGTTGGCTAAGGTGTCCTCCTACGACTTCTAGCAATTGACCTCTCTGTGTTCCAGTTTTTCCGAATGGATAAAACAGGTCTAATGTTGTCCTGTGACAATTAAATGAGGTAATATATGTGAAGTTTACCACGCAGTTTGAAATAATGTTCTAATAGGAAGTGTTATTTTCTTAACACTTTTTATAGCTCATCTTCCCAATTAAATTGTAGATTCTCTGGGTTGAATTCCACCAACTGACACTTCAACTGGGCCCGTTCTAGTTCTTTTTTTTTTTTTTTACCACTAAGGGGATTGTAACCCTCGGCTTGGTGTGGTCCGCACCACGCTCAGCCAGTGAGCTCACCAGCCATCCCTATACAGGATCTGAACCCGCGGCCTCCTTGGCGCTACCAGCACCGCACTCTCCTGAGTGAGCCACGGGGCTGGAATTGGGCCCGTTCTTTAGACAATACAAAGTTACCTTATGTACCCTATTTTATGCAATTCTCACAACAGACAAGAAAATATATTCTCTTCATTTAGCTGGTGAGAAAAGAAATCTCTAAGCTTACTGAGACAGTAGTAGTGGAGAGGGACTCAGCTTCACTGTGGTCTAATAGCAAAGTTCCTACTCTGCCCACTACACCACATTGATTCTCATTAATGACTATGATTTATTTAGTAACTGTGTATTATATGATATAAGGTACCTAGCATAACACAAACCCTTATAAGAGTTTTAAGTAAATTAATTAATAATTGAGGATAGGTTTGCCTCCAAAGTCCTGGGTTCTCCCTTAGTTCCAACATAGTATCTTACGCACAGTAGGCAGGAAGGAGGAGGAAAGGGAAGGGAAAAGGGAAAAAGAAAGTGACAAATGAGGTGGCTGAATGAAGGAAGATGATGATAGAAGGAAGGAGAAAAGGCAAAAATGGAGGGAAAAAGAACTCTTCAGGAATGATTTCTGTTCTAACCCACGATGAACTTGCACAAATATTTTACTGCTTTCAGGCTTTGGTGCACTGTGTGTTTGTTTTGTTTTGTTTTTAAAATCACAATAAAAGAAGAGAGAGATGTAAAGATCTCCACTCACCAGATAATCTTTCTCCCCTTTCACCCATTAATAATTTAATTTTAGTCTCTTACAGTGGTGTGGACCACAGATGCTCTCATTTCTTCCAAGGAACATTGCAGAGGACTGAAATGAGTTACAAGAGTGATACACTCAAGTATAAGTCCCCTCTGAGCTCAGCGGGGCCTCATCTTGGGGTTTATGGCAGGAGTGCATGGGAGCCCTTGGTTCAGGAAGGGCTACTCCTGACTTGATTCCCGTCCTGCCGTGACAGGGACTCTGTCACTGCCTTCTTACCCAGAGTGGATCAAGTAATAATATTGGTTCTTTTGTTTTCTTTTGTTTTACACCTACTGGGCTTCTCTTTTGGGCCTCCAAACGCCTGGTATAGTGCAGGGCACAAAATAAGCCCTTAGGAGATACTTGCTGGATTGGACTGGACTGAATAAGCAGGGAGGAATAGAGCAGCAACTCTGCACTACTAATTGCCCGCTTGATCTATTCTCTGTTTTTGTCCCAAGTACTTACAGCATTTTTTGCTGAGTCATGCTGACAAGCCACTCTCAGGATGAGGCTTCTTGAAACTTGGATTTTAGTTAAGTCCGCACCAATAGCCATTAGGAAACCAAACACATAAACACATTTCTCCTTCTGTTCTTAGCAGATTATTAGTGAGCTCAACCATGCCACTCTTGCAGGGGTGACAGTAACCATGACAATCAGGGTGAGGCACACGGTGCCACACATGCCTGCCCTGGGTGTGGACCGTGGCCTGAGGAAGTCCCATGTGCTAAGTTCCTAGCTCCAGGAGCTCTGCCTTCTAATCTCAGACCTGCCACCTATAGACTATGTGACTTCTCATTGTTGTAATCTGTCCTTCTTGTGCCACAGATCCTTATATTCAAAGTGGATATTAAGTGTTAAGTGTCTGCTGCGAGTCAGGCACTGTGCTAGGTACCCATGGCTCACTTAACTCACAGAGTAATTACAACTCATTCGTTCATTCATTCATTCATTCTTTAAATGTGTATTTATTGAGTATCTCTGTGTGCCAGCTGGTATTCTGGTTGCTGGGAATATAGCAATAAACAAAACAGAGAAAAATAAAGCATCCTGACCCTTCTGGTGGTGGGGGTGTACAGTAAGTAAGATAAATAGGAATAATTTGCAGTGTGTTCAATAGTAATGAATGCCAAGGAGAATGATAAAGTAGGCAAGGGAGATAAAAAGTTTAGGGGTTTGGATTCAGTTTTCAAAAGTGTTTTGTTCTTTTTATTTCTTTAGATAGTGTGGTTGGGAGACAATTCTTTGAACAAGCTGTGTCAGTGTCAGGAAGATCATTTTGGGCTGAAGGACAAGAAAGAGCAAAAGGGTTGAGTCAGAATAATGGCCATGATAGGATGTCACAGTACACAATAAAAAACATTATTTAAAACAATATGGCATTATCACAGAAAAAGAAAAGATCATAATTTTGAACATAAATTTTCATGTGGAAATAATTTTAGATGTACAAGGAAATTGCAAGGAGAGTAGAGGGAGTTCCCACATACGCCTCACCTAGTTTCCTTTGTTGTTGGCATCTTGCATGGCCGGGGTGCATTTGTCAAAACTGAAAAGCCAGCATAGTTCTGATTCCCCCAGTTTTTCTATGAATGTCCTTTTTCCTGTTCTAGGCTTTAATCCAGAAAATGACATTACATTTAGGGAAGACAGTACTTTAAACTCAGGCGTTAAATTCTATTGCTAATTCCGATTTAGTTCTTTTTCCCTGTACTGTGTAGCATTTGAGAAGCAGGTAGCAAACACTTGTTAGGCCATCAGGTATCCTGTAAGTGCATCAAAAGTAGTAGAATGCACACTGGGCAGGTGGTCTGGAGCCCTGGGTTCTCATCCCAGCTCTGCTACTAACTGTGTGTTTTTGTACAACTCTCACTCTCTGGATCTGAGGCAGGTTTCTCCTGTACAAAAATTTAAGAATTTAGATTAGACTTCTAAGATTCTGTCCAACCTCTTAAATTCTAACTTTGCATTTTCATGGTATCAGTGTCATCATATTCAGAAATATCAAACCTTATGTGGCTGATTTCCCTAATGCCAAGCAGGGATTCATTGAAAAACCAAATTGGGCAGTAGAGAGCTTCAGAGCTGCCTCAGCCTCTGACTGAAAGGGCGCACGGACGAGCTGATAAGATGACAGGACCCGAGCTGACAGTTCACCAGAGAAGTTCCACTTTATTCAAGGACTGCGCGTATATTTATAGGGATAGGGAGCTGCGTTCTGGGTTTGGATAGGGGGTGGACGGGCAGTAGCTGATTGGATGGGGCTGGGCAGGAAGTGAGCCCTGACCTGTGACTGGTTGAGGTTTTGGCACCGGCGAGCTTTTACTGCGGAGAAGAACCCGGAAGGGCGCCATATTGCCAGGGAGTGCCTTCCCCCTCCCCCTCTGCTTGAGTGCCCACGGTGTCCTTACACTGACCACGACAACTCCACCCCATAATCCACCCTTCCCCCACCCCCCAGTCTGCTCTAGTTATCAGGTGCTAATGTCTAAGACAATTAATGGAAAAAGGGAGTATTACAGGTGTTCTAGTTGTACTCATATTTCTCATAAACACATTTATGAGGTGGGTGCTATTCTTTTCCTGGTTTACCCATTGTCATAGACAGAATAATGGCCCCTAAAGATGTCCTTGTCCTAATCCTCAGAAGCTGTGAATGTTGCCACTATTCAATTCCTAGTGTGGCAGTGCTGGGAAGTGGGGCCTAGTGGAACAAGTCTGGTTCATGGGGTGGATCCCTCATGAAAAGGTGAATGCCTCCCTCTGGGGTGAGTGAGTTCTTGCTCTCTTGTTCAAAAGAGCCTGTCTTCCTTGATTTCTCTCTCTTGCTTTCTCTCTCACCATGCGATTGCTTTTCACTTTCCTGCTCCCTTTCTGGTTTTTTTTTTTTTTGCAATGAGTAGAAGCAGTCTGAGTCCCTCACCAGATGCAGCTGCCTAATGTTGGATTTCCAGCCACCAGAATCATGAGCCAAATAAACCTCTTTTCTTTATAAATTAGCCAGACTCAGGTATTCTGTTATAGCAACAAGAAATAGACTAAGATGCTATCCTAAAATCTTTACATGAGCGGGTGATAAAAGCAAGGATTTTGAGATGGGGCGACTATGCTGCATTATCTAGGTGGGCCTGACCTCATCTTAGGGGTAGTTATAAGAGGGAGGCAAGAGAGAAAAGAAGGTGCTATGCTGCAAATCAAAAAGATGGAGCAAGAGGCCACACGCCAAGGAATGAGGAGGTATCTAGAAGCTGGAAAAGGTAAGGAAACATTATCTTCTAGAGCCTCCAGATGTAAAATAATACTAGGGGTCTTCAGAAAATTCATGGAGGATTCGTATTATCTTTAAATTCAATTTTTCCATGAAGTTTGTGAAGTGCCCTTGTACAGTTGATTTTTTTTTTTTTAAGTCACTATGTTTGTGGTAATTTGTTACCTCTGCAATAGGAAACCAATATACCCATGAAGTGTGTCCAGAATTGCATAGCTGGTAAATGGTGCATTCCAGGTGTGAGCCCAGGCAGAGTATCTCAGAAGCTGCTCTGATAGCCACTAGGCCATCCTGCTTCACAGAAGTAATAAAAAGGCCTTCCCCATAAGGTTTTAAGAAGCTGAGAAAACTACATAGAGAATGCAATATTCAGAATAAGTAAGGATCATCCAGTGTTGTTGTTATAATCAATACACCAACGTGTGGTCTAGTCCACTCACTATCTCTCCATCCTGCCACACCTTCCCACCCATCCCAGCACCTTTTCAAACCTGAATCCAGCACCACCATGCTCAAATCTGACCTGTTTGACTCCTAAACAAGAACAATAAGAATAACAATGACAAAAGTAAACTCATACAAGGATATAGCAACTTATGCTATTGAGCTTGCTTAGGTAGACATGATCGTATTTAGTTTTGAGTCCAGCATCCTCGGGATGAGATAAAGAGGGGATCGTTGACCCCTACTGAGGGTGTGTCTGACCTTCCTTCTGTCTTTATCTTTTTTCTTTCATCTGCCACTTGCAGTCTACCTCTTCTGATGTGTTTGTCTCTGTATCGCCGAGTCTATGTCTCTCCTCCACCCCAACTTGTTTCTTGCTTTTGTAGCAGGCCAGAACAAAGCTGTAAAATTCGTCATCTGATACATAAATAGAATTTATGTGTTTTTAACATAAAGATCAGAGCTGTGGAAGGTTTTATATTTCTCTTAAAACTCCAAATAAGCAAACAAACATGACTAAGTTGCTTTTTTTAGTGTGATACCCTACTGCTTTTTCTCATATTGTATGTTAATGGTCCTGGATGTGAAAAGTACTTGAATTTAGTGACAGAATAATTTAGAGACAGAGGCCTGGGATAGATGTGCTGACTTTTAACTCTGACCGAGAAAGCCTTTTAGAGTTATTGAAGAAGAAAGTGTGGATTTTGGTAACCAATTCACCTTCTCTGTCCCTTGTTATCCATATAAGGAGATGGTAAGAGACAAATCCTATGCGTGTGGGAAAAAGTGCCCATTTTTCTATTTGCTCTACATTTGGGCTTAAATTGCTGCTAAGTCATTCCCTGAGGGAAATCTGGAATAAGTGCAAGTTACAAATAAACACTCCCAACTTTGCTTTCCACAGCCTCAGCATTTTCAGCCCTATAAGAGATGCTCTGAACAAGCAAATGTGCTTTTAACTTAGCTCTAAAATATGTTCTGATAGGTGGGAGCTATTTTTAAGACAACAGCAAAGCCCTGACGGACTGATATTTGCTGGAACCCAAATTGCCTCACATCTTTTCTGACCTCACCCTACAAAGAGGTCCCATTGAGCTATTATTATTCCCAGGGAAAACATATTTTGCATCATGCTGTGCATTACTGATCCCCCTGAAGATGTTGGCCATTTTTTAAGCTGGGTAATGGGGAAGAGAAAGTGGGTGGCGAGATAAAGAAGGGAAAATAGCGAGGGCCCCACATGGGGAAAAAAAGAAACAACTCTGCAAAATGAAACAAAAGAGCAAGAACTAGAACCAGAGTGATAAATAACACACGTACACACAT
>NW_007726451.1:590032-594505 GCF_000696425.1 Galeopterus variegatus | reverse complement strand
CAGGAGGAAGAATGACATATTTGAACTAAGGCAGAACAAAATAGGAAAACTAATTTTCTTAATTCTTTTGTTAAAGAGTGAATATGCCAGGAAAGTCTAATTGGGGGTGGGAGGTTTGGCTCCTCTTCTTTATTTTCAGTGCCCCCCCCATATGCATGCACAGACAGTCTCTCTCTCTCTCTCTCTCTCTCTCTCACACACACACACACACACACACACACACACACACACACACACGTGTTATTCTCTCATCAAGGCCAGGTGCTATGTTTTGAAAGCAGGTTTATGAAAACTGTTCAAAATATTTGTGAGAGACAGATTTGTCACCAAAGACTTCCCAGATGCAAACAAATCATTTTTTCATCACACACCGAAAAGCGGAAAATGCAGAGTGGAAGTCAGGAAACCTGGGGTGCAGCCTGGGTATTATATCTCACTCAGAGATAAACAGAGAAGAAACACTCTCCAGCTTCACTCTCACTGTGGGACCCTGAAATCCAACCAGCATATGTAGAAGCCATCCAGCAGGATGTCTGAATATAACTCAAAAGAATCCTACATAAGACTCCTAAGGTAGGGACCTTGGCAACGTGCCCAGGGGGAGGGAAAATGGTGAGGAATCTTGAAATTGTGACATGAAGAATAGATGAAGGAATTCAGGATATTTAGCCTGGAACAGAAAAAACTCCTGAGGGATGGGATATATAAACCGTGTGAAAGGCTGCCATGAGCAAAAGGAATTGCAGTTGCCCCACTCCACCCTGAACTAGTGGTTCTGATGCTTTTTACAGGGACTCATCTAGTGAGCAATATTTATGCCCATAAGTGAAAGTGACTGCTAGCTGGATACTGCTTAAATAAGAAAAGCTTGGGGTAATGTGTAATCTCAGCTCTACCTATATCCCCATCTCATTTCCCCCTGTGATATGTCACTTTGTGGAGGTAGAGGACACCACTAGGATTGATGCTGGGAACACGTGGTTACGTGTCAACAGAAAATTGGACTTTCTATTGATGAAAGTCCTGATAGTGAATCGAATTGCTCTGGTAGATAGTGAGCTCCCTGTCACTCAAGGTGTTCAAGTAGTTTTATTGTAGTATAGTATATATTATTATACTATGCTGATGGATGACCATTACTACCCAAACCTTTGTCTCACTCACACATGCACACATAAGAAAGGAGATAAACATTATTAAAGGGGAGGGGTTCTTTCTCATTACAAAAAGAAACAAGATCCTTTGTAAATAATTTAAGTTTAAAAAGATAATACCGTTGGAAATAACTAAATCACAACTCTGTGATTAACACTTTGAGTTGATTTAATCATATAGAATTTAAGGTGCTGATTTAGATGAGTACACAAATGGTCTGGAACAAACTCACCAAAACATGAAGTGGGTCAGGGAAAAGGATGAAATTTGTTTCTAGAAAAGAAAACAGATTGTGAAACAGAAGATGAAAATCATAGCTATCATTCTGTAATAATAACCGAAATGAATTCCTCAGAATCTCAGAAAATTGATAGCATTATGAAGAAGATAAATAAATTCCTATTAGAACATGAAAGGCTTAGAAAAGTAAGAAAAATGATCAGAAAGGCAGACCTCTACACCCCGTTCAATCTGTCAGACTCTGGTGGCACGTGCTGCATTAGAGCTGTGGCATGAGCTTTCAGTAAAAGGAGTAAACCTACAGCAAATGATAAATGTCTCCACGTAGTTGAGGTTAATGAAAAGAAAGGAAGAAGAAAACCAACTTTTGCTGAGAGGCCACATGTGCCAGCATTGTGACAGGCTTTTAAAATGTGATAGGCCTCAAAACTGGTCCAGGAGGAGGATACTATGATCCCTTCTTACAGATGAAGAAACTGAAGTTTAGTGGTCAGCTGAGATTATAGCATGTCCTGTTAGATCCAAAGCCTGTTCTCCTTCTACTCTGTGATTCTGGAGAATTTAGACAGGCTGAAAACATGGAAGTAGAAACTATCATATTCAAAGAACAAATAAGTGTATTAAGTATTAAGGAGATGTGAGAAAAAATAAATAAATAAAAGATCACGTCAAGTTCAAATAAAGTCATGACCTACAGGCATCTTAAAGGATAGTAGAAGAAAAAAAGAGGAGTTGCCGATTGGCCTCCATAGTAAAAAGGGTATTTGGAAAGATGATCTTTAAAAACCACCGTGGCTAGGGAAGGAGTTCCATATAGGTCAGTTTTCAGAACAAGAAAAGCACAGGGGAAGGAGAAGGACTTGGTCAAAATCTATCAAGGAGGAAGCAGAAAATAATTCAACAGCAGGCGTATTTGTCTGTTTTTGTTGTTTATAACAAAATACCCGGAACTGGGTGATTTATAAAGAAAAACAAAATTTATTGCTTACAGTTTCTGAGGCTGGGAAGTCCAAAGTCCATCTGGTGGTGGTGACAGTGACCCAGGGGTCTCACATTGCGAGACGGTGGAAGCATAGAAAGCAGAGAGAGAGGACACAGACTCTCCTCTTTTTAAAGCCCTCAGAGCCACACCCCTGATCACCATTTTTAATCCATTCACTACTACACGGTCCTACAATCCAATCACCTCTTCAAGTCTCCATCTTTCAGTTACCATAATGAGATTTCCCACCCTCTTAACAGTCACAGTGGGAACCAAATTTCTAATACATAAAACTTGTGAACACAATTCAGCTTCAGTGAGTTTGGAGGGACATAATTCAACCCACTCCAGCAAGCTTCTCAGCTCAGGAAACCAAGAACATGAGCAGCCCCTTGAAAAGGGAAATTGTTCCTGGGCCTACGGACCTAGTTTCTGAGTCTCAGAGAGTTTTGAGGGCTAAGAAAACTGTCTTCATCTTCTTAGGCCACTCCCTGGGGAAATGCAGACTCACACCTGGAAGGATTATGATGGATAATTCTTGACTGGCTGACAGAGAGTGTCAACAGGGATGAGAAAGAGGACGAGAGGTAATTCGTATCAACTAAGTAGTAATTTCAGATTTTGTTCCAGATGTCAGCTGCAAAGGGTGCATTATAGAAAGTGAAGTGGCTGGAAATAGATGATCATTTACTCGGAAATCCCTACTTTTCCAAGAGATGGGGGCATCAAAGAATGATTATTATATTCGATTCTGTGGCAGTGAGAAAGAATCATGACTAATGCCAAGAGATGGTGGAACAGATAAACTTCTGAAAGAAGTGTGGCATTGCATTCCAAGTAGACCCCAAACAACATGCTTAATGCATCAATAGGGAGGAAATGAAAGCCTCAGGGCACTTTTGGGCAGGGGACTGTGGTGTCTGTAAGAAGGATCTGATCATTTTACCATTTTATACTACCCTAATTGCTTGTTTAGATCTAGACTACAAGCATCAGCACAAAGATGCTTACATCCAATAATCTAAATTACAAAGCTTGTAGGCTTTCCTTTCTCCCATTCAAAGTTCCCCTTGAAGCCCCTATAGGAAGAAATAAGAAGGGAAAGGTTGTGTTTCCCTGACCAATGGGATGGGTATCCCCCCAGTACCACAGTGTCTCTATCAGCATGGCTACCACACTCCTGCAGACCAATGATTATGGAAGACAAAGGGAAGCAAATGGCTGACTCGATGGGAACATGCTTGTTACTGGGACAGCCCTGCTGAGACTTGGAGATTTGCAGTGGGGAAGGGGGCTGGTTTACATTGTTTTGCACAGATTTAAGCCGTAATGGCATCTGACACACACATCAGATCCTTGTCTCCTCAGCACCTGCCACAATTGCTTTAAACATTTCTCAAAGTAAAAAACACTCACCATAAGATAAGAACAACACCCCAGTAACAACCACCACCACCACAACAAATGCTACTTCTTACAATTTTCCAAGAAAACAAGCAAAGGGACTAGGTTGTACAGGACTGAACCAACCTTTTTTATGAGTGAATACAACTCTTTTTCTTACACTTTTGCAGAAACTGGAGGGAGGCAGTGACAGTCCCTCCAAAGGTTTCACAAGGAGAACAGGAGCCTGGAAATACCCAAGATTTTCTCTGTCAACTGGGCAGAGTGCAGAGTGCTGCCCAGGAGGCTACACCTGCTCTTCAGAAGGGCAATGGAAGGTGACAGAGATAAAGAAACAGGATCCGCAGGCTGAACCTAGTTATCACTGGCCAAATGCCATCTAAACAACAATAGCAGGGAGAGGAAAGGGCCTGAGGATTAAAAATGAAAAATGTACACACAGGATATCAAAATGAGAGTTTTCTTTTTTTTTTTCCTTTTTGTCTTTTTTCATGACCGGCAACGGATCACAACCCTCAGTGTCACACCCGTACCGGACCGGGACCAGCAATGGGATCGCAACTCTCGGTGTTGCGCCCGCACCTCGCTCAGCCAGTGAGCCGCCATTCTGTATGTGGGATCCGAACCCTTAGCAGGAGCGCTGCCACGCTTCCAAGCGGCGCACTGTAGCAGTGCGCCACCGGGCCGGCCCA
>NW_007726451.1:587833-589834 GCF_000696425.1 Galeopterus variegatus | reverse complement strand
TTTTTTTTTTCCTTTTTGTCTTTTTTCATGACCGGCAACGGATCACAACCCTCAGTGTCACACCCGTACCGGACCGGGACCAGCAATGGGATCGCAACTCTCGGTGTTGCGCCCGCACCTCGCTCAGCCAGTGAGCCGCCATTCTGTATGTGGGATCCGAACCCTTAGCAGGAGCGCCGCCACGCTTCCAAGCGGCGCACTGTAGCAGTGCGCCACCGGGCCGGCCCAAAATGAGAGTTTTCAAAGGTTGTCTGACTACATGGGAGGCAATGGGAAATTTGATTGTATTGAAAATGTTAAGTGGAGATTTCACCAGTGAGAATTATTGGTATTTAATTTAGAAGATAAAACGAAAGATGAAAAAAGAGCAAAAGCAAGAAAAACAAGGGCACGAGGGAAGGAAATTATCACAGAGGGGAAGGCTGAGCTGCTGTTTTGCAGAGCCAGGATCCTTACGTGTTCAGATGTGTGTGGCTCAGGCTCTGGGTATTCTTTTCATGGCCTATGTAGAAAAATAAGGAAAAGTCAATCAGATAGGGGCACTGGCCCCTGGAGGATGGCCCACGAGAATGAGCCATGATTATCATATGGAAGTAACGATTTTTCATTTCAACTTTAGTGATAGAGTGTGCCAAAAATTAGAAAGGAAATAAATAATTCTTTCAGCTACAGTAAAAGACTGATATCTCAAAGGGAAATAATCTCTCCTGGCACATTATATTAGGCAAAGATTACATCTTGTATAAATTAAAACTTTTTTTTTTAAAGTGAACTATTCACCTATCTTTATATTTAAATTGAAGAAAGGGGTTAACAACTGTTAATCCAATACTACGTTGCTCTTTCTTTCACCTATTTTATTCGTTCGTAACCACACATTTGTGGGTTTTATCTTTATGAGACTAACGGATGATTCACACTTTGCTCAAAGTCAGTGTTCATAGGATCAAGCCCACACCTGGCCGGCATGCGGATTGTTACTCCTACTTCTGCCACTGGGCCAGGCCGCCTCCAGACAGTAAGCTTAAATACGAAGGCAGGAAAAGGGGAACGAAAAACTCAGAAATATCAGAGATTCCTGAGAACATAATGGCAGATAAACTGGTAGTTATGATATCAAAAGCATCACTAAAATTCTTCAGGAAATAGAACTGGAATAAAGTAGAAATGCCTTATCAACAAACTACTAGTTGCCCCCAATGTAATGTGATAAAATGAGAGAACTCGTGGTGCCAGGGTGGTGGTGGTGGTGGTGGTGGGATACCAAAGTCCTGTCAGGGAGGAAACAGTGCACTCAGTGGGCTTAAATGAAGAGAATTTTGCTGGATGGACTATTTACAGAGGTGTAGGAAGGGTTAAAGGATAGAGAAACATTCAGGGACCAGCAATAGTGAGAAATCCCCCAATTTTCAAGGGATGGAGATATTAAAGAGTAATTATTACATTTGTTATGTTAGTACCCCTGGTCTGGAAGTGGGGTGGAGGGGTGATGGTATTACTGGGAGTCAATGAGAGCTATTGCATTAGAAGGACAGCTGGAAAGGAGCTGCAGTCTTAGAGGAACACAGCCACTGCCAAAGCCATTGCCTGGCAGGGAGGGAGCCTGAGCCATGGTAAACAAATACCTTTATCTCTCTCTGGTTCAACCCTACGGTCTCCTGTCAGGAGGCCAAGGGAGTTTGGGTAAACTACACCCCATGGAGATCATTCTCCCTGGGCACAGGGCAAGGTAGAGAAGGGTGAATACAAGATCTGGAATGGCAAACAAGAAAAGCCAGCCCACAGGGCTTTAGCATCCTGCATGAATTAATTAGACACCCACCGCCGCCAAGCCACCCCAAACATACACACACTCAGCAAAAACACAGCATCTTCTCTGCAAATGCAGACTCAAGACGTGTTCTTTGATGTGCCTTTCCAACAAAATTACTGACTCTAAGTCATCCTATATGGAAATTCTGGAGCCACCAATGGATTGGGAAAAGTGCTTTTTCCAGAGAG
>NW_007726451.1:585763-587355 GCF_000696425.1 Galeopterus variegatus | reverse complement strand
TCATCCTATATGGAAATTCTGGAGCCACCAATGGATTGGGAAAAGTGCTTTTTCCAGAGAGGGATGAGTAGAGAAACTTCCTTTGCTTCAGACAAGAGGAAGGCAGGAAGACAAAGTTAATGGGGATGGCACGGTAAAAAGGAGCACAGAAATTAGGAGGAAGCAGAAAAAATAATGTATGGCATTTTATGAAGAGGAAAGAGACAGAGAAAGAACAAAGAAGCACCACCCAGGGATAAAGTCTCTGTGGCTGCTGAAAAGTGGACGTTTATATTTTCTTCCTCATCTGTGCAGTGGCTTTCAATACTGAATCAGAAAAAAAGTTCTGGATGGTGATGAATATTTTACTGTATTTACACCTCACAACAACCTTGTGAGATAGGTTTCCTTATCCCCATATTGTAAACTGGGAAGTTAAGTAATTTGTCCAAGAACACACACTTGGTCATAGTTAAAGCTAGGGACCAACCTCCTTTTTACCGATTCCCTTGGCCAACAGGCCTTACTGTAGAGAACACTGGGAGGGGGTCTCAGCCAAATATATGGACTAAAAGCTGAGTGGGGCTGCTCGATATCACATACCTCGGACTACTGGGCACAAGAGCTTCCAACAAGAGCAAATGGGAGGAAGGCAGAGCTGCTGCTGTTGGATGATAAGGTAGAAGGGGTTCTTTTCTGGTATACTTTCTTAAAGACCCATGGCCCCATACTTTTAGACTCATCTCTACTCATGGTAAAGTCACAGGCATGATGGCAACTGTATTAGTTTGCTATAGATGCTGTAACAAAGTATCACAATCTGAGTGGCTTAAACAACAGAAACTTATTTTCTCACAGTTCTGGAGCCTAGAAGTTTTGGATGAAGTTTCTAGCAGGATTGGTTTCTTCTGAGAGCCGTGAGAAAGAATCTGTAACATGCCTCTCCTCTAGCTTGTGGCGATTTGCCCGCAATCTTCAGCAGAAGCATCGCTCTGATCTCTGCCTTTATCATCACATGGTGTTCTTCCTGTGTGCTTGCCTCTGTGTCCAGGTTTCCCCTTTTAATAAGGACACCAATCATATTGGATTAAGGCCCAGCTTAATGACCTCACCTTAACTAATTACATCAATAACAGCCCTAATTCCAAATAAAATTACATTCTAGGGTACCGTAAGTTTGGACTTCAACATAGGAATTTGGAGGGTATGTAATTCAACCTATAACAGCAACATTTAAATTTGTCAACAGGTTCTAAGAAGAATTGACAAAAAACAAAATAGATTCATTAAAGAAGACTTAAATTAAAGAAAAACAATGGACATTTAGAACACTGTTGATAAAAACTATGATAACCAGTGTCTGCACAAATGTAGTTGGCAATGGTTCTGAAAAATCAATTATGCAAATATGTACAATGTGCAAATACACTTTATCATAACCTCTGGAAATCAAATGAGATACCGTATGTGATAGCACTTTGCAAACTGTGTGGCATTCAAATTAAGGCATTAGTTTTATTGCCATTACCATGTCTTTATTTATACAGGTAGCTTATTTTTATTGTTACATTGAGCATTTCACACTTTTGTGGTCCATTTCTTTTGACTTTGGT
>NW_007726451.1:580352-584878 GCF_000696425.1 Galeopterus variegatus | reverse complement strand
AAAAAAAAACAGCTTGAGCTTTTGCATTTAACCCAGAATTCAAATATTAATGCACTTCTTTGGTTTACATAAAAACGGAAATTTTATCCAACATAGTCATTATAGCCTCTCCTTTTCTTGACCTTGATCTTCCCGTCTTCACTAGTCTCAAATTTGATCACCCTGCACTGGAGACTTTAGCAATCCTCAAGTTAGTTTATTCATCTAACATATACTGAGCACCCATTATTTATCTTGTACTGTGCTAGGAGCTGTAGAGAAGATGAAGCTACTCAGTAAGATTAGGACTGGGTGGATTTCATGTTATTGTTTTGATTAAAGACCGAATCCATAGGTTTCAGACAGGCAGTACTTTGCAGTTATGAAGAGGTGCTCACTTGACATATGTGCTGCGCTTGGAATGGGAGCCCCTTCTAAGTGAGGGAGTGTAGGGAGCTGCTCAGCACCCACAGCTCAAGGGCTTGATTGTTTAAAGTTTGCCACAGCCTTGACTCTCATCAATTTTTAACTTCCTGAATTTTATAGGGGAGATGATGTACTATAATGGTAATCACTGAAAGTTTAAAGTGTATCTCTTAAACATGCCAAATCTCTTCTCCCCATGTAAAATAGAATAAAGCCTTACGATCTATATTCATAGTTTAGAAATGAGTGCCTTGACATTTTCAGCCCCTAAGAGAATCCTTATCATATTTTCCCCCTAAACTTTCCAGAGAATCTGTAATCTATAATGAACCAAACACTAAATTATCTATCAAGCAGCTATGCAGGAGCTGCCGTATTTGGAAAGCAAGTCAACAAAACAAAACAGGTATAAGACCTGAGCGCTTTCTTTAAGGAGTTTAGAATCTAGTTGAGGAGATGAGACAGGATTCTTTTCATAGCACCAACACAGTCAGGAAGGCAGAGGACGATAAGTAACAAATGAATAGTTCTTTATGTGCCTTATCCATTCAGGAGTTTTTAGAGCCAGGCTCTGCATCTAATCGCCATCACAACACCTGCTTTCCCTCCAGCTTTAGAAAGAGGAGCCTCTATGTGGGCCATCCTGGCAAAGTGAATCTGTCAGTGGAGAAACAGGGATGGGCAAAGATTCAGGCAGCAGTTGCAGTTTAAAATGTGAATTTGTTTTCTGAGAGCCTTTCATTAACAAAATTATGTGCCATGAAAGGGCAATGACAAAACTTACCAACATCCTTCCCCTGTGGGTTGGATAACATTTAAGAGCTTTTGCATTTCTAACAAAATTGAAGCTTCTCAAACTGGGCAAGGAAGGAGATTAAAATCACCTGTGATGATAGACAGTAGTGCTACCAATTAGGCCTTAGTCCTCCTGCCAGCAGAAGCAAATGTAATTTCTCCATTTAAAAGGGTTTTCTTCTGGCCCCCAGCCTCTCCTGGCATTCAGTTGTGATGGGGTTTGGTTTGACTGATTAATTTTCATTCTTCTGCTTCACACAAGGTAGACAGTGATGAATTGATATATTAAAGTTGTGATTAATGGTTACTTTTTATTCACTGTAATTATCAGGTGATAGTTTCAATGAAAAATGCTAGAAAATGAAACTTTTCACTCCAGATAACTTTCCACCCTGTCTGGAAAGAAAAATGGGTCTCTATTTTCAACCTATTGTTGTAGAGCAAGGCCATGAGAGAGAGAAAGAACACTGTCTTTGTGAGTTTTGTAGAATAAGATGGATTTGGAATTGTGACTGTCTCCAAAGGAATTATTAGAGAAGAAATCTCAAGAAAATAAAACTGTAAATTTTACCTTAATCCTGTATTACTTTACCAACTCCTACGTGCCCTTTCCAATCACATCTGGCATTAATCCATCCTGTAGATTTCTTTATATTAATATCCTTAAAGCGCTGCATTAATCGTATCACACCTGTTTTGAGAAACCTCCAACAAACTTCGCATTAACATGGTAGGAAGAACAAAATCATCAATGTGATGTTTAAGACCTTCTGATAAAAGACAAATACTCTTTGTCAAACTCAGTGTTTCAAGTCCCGTCCTCTGCTCTCTCAAGGCCACCGCCTCATTGTTATCTGAGCTGACTGCATTCCACTGGGTCACGCTTGGCCTTGCTCCCTTTTCCACCTGTTTTTAACTGTAAGAAAAAATTGTGGACAACTTTAAAATGGACTGAAAGATTACTAGGCTTCTTCAAGTATGTTTTATTTAGAACATCCCCACTGAATTATCTGATTCTATAGAATTTGTGCATTTCATCGTTTTCAAGCTGTTATATAACTTTGTAGAGTTAGAAGTTAACTTGTAGAAAGTGGATATTAATACAAGTAATTATTTTCTATATACATGCAGATAAATTCTGTCGAATGGACTTTTTTTTTTAACCCAGTGTGGAAGAAGGCAGTTTTGCCTCAATTAAGCAAATTCATCTTAGCATTCTTGATGGCTTATACGTTTGGTCTTTGGATTCTCCTTTGAACTTGTTATCATCTTAGCATTCTTGATGGCTTATACGTTTGGTCTTTGGATTCTCCTTTGAACTTGTTATGACATGTTTTTCCTTTATCAACTAATGAGCTAAATAACATCTTTGACATGTTTATTTCATGTTTTTATAAACTCATAAACTCATGATTTACCTTTTTTGAAAATTAGTCTTTAATGTCATCTACACAATATTTAAGAATAGACTTTATTTCATGGAGTAGTTTTAGAATCACAGCAAAATTGAGTGGGAAGTACAGAGTTCCCATAGACCTGTTCCCCTCCCCGCTTTCCCCATTATAAACATACCACACTGACCAGAGTGGTACATTTGTCATTTGTTACAATTGATGAACCCACACTGACACATCATTGTCACCCAAAGTCCATAGATTACATTAGAGTTCACTCGTTTTACATTCTATGGATTTGGACAAATGCATAATGATATGTATTCACCATTATGATATCAGACAAAGTAGTTTCACTGCCCTAAAAATCCTTTTCATTCTGCTTATTTATTCTTCTCTCATCCCTGATCCCTGATAACCACTGATCTTTTTACCATCTCCATAGCTTTTCTTTTTACAGAATGTCATATACTTAAAATCATACAGATACAGTATGTAGCCCTTTCCAATTGGCTTCTTTCACTTAATAACATGCATTTAGGGCTCCTCCATGTTTTTTCATGGATTAATAGCTCATTTTTTAATAGTGATCAATAATATTCTATTGTCTGGGTGTACCACAATTTATTCATTCACCTACTGAAGGACATTTTGGCTGTTTCCCAGTTTCGGCAATTACAAATAAAGCTTCTGTAAACATCTGTGTGCAGGTTTTTGTGTGAACATATGTTTTCAACTCATTTGGTAAATACTCAAAAACGTGATTGTTGGGTATTATGGTAAGAACATGTATAGTTTAGTAAGAAACTGCTAAACTGTCTTCCAAAGTGGCTGTATCGCTTTGCATCCCCACTACCAATGAATGAGAGCTCCTGATGCTCCACATCCTTGACAGTATTTAGCGTGGTCTGTGTTCTGGGCTTTGGCCATTCTAATAGATGTGTGGTGGTATCTCATTGTTGCTTTAATTTGCATTTCCCTGATGGCATGATATGGAGCATCTTTTCACATGCTTGTTTTCTATTTGTATATCTTCTTTGGTGAGATGCCTGTTGAGATCTTTTGTCCATTTTTCAATCAGGTTGTTCATTTTCTAATTGTTGAGTTTTAATATCTATCCAATATTTAATGTTTAATCCAATGTTTTTTTTATCTTGGCTATATATTAAAATCACCTGCAGAACTTTCAAACATTGCAGGTCTGGCTTACCTACTTCCTTACTCTAGACAGTGAGTCTCAAATCACTGGAGGCCTTGCAATAACCCAGATTGCTGAGTCCCATTCCCAGAACTTCTGATTTAGCTGACTGGGCTGGGACCTGAGAATCTGCTTATCTCACAAGTTTCTGGGATGTAGGACCACATTTTGAGAATAATTGCTTTAGACCAACTAAATCACCTTCTCTTTGAGGGCGTTGGCCAGATATAGGCATTTTTGAAACTCTCTGTGGGTGATTCTACTGTGTAGACAGTATTTAGAGCCCTTAGAAGACAGAGCCAACAGGGTCTTTTCTGTTTTGCATGGATTAGTATAAATTTCTTCAGCATCTCTTCTTTCTCTATAGTACCCTGTTTTAACATTTCCTTTAACATCATATATTGATTACCTGTTTAAGTGCAAGTGTAACCATAACTTGGAATTGCATTTTCTAGGTCAGTTTTTTAAAAAAATGTTTATTTCCTGCTATATTCTCTGCTTTACAATTTTGTTAATAGTCAACTATGAGATAGACAGTTGTACCTAGCCTATGACCTCATGGTCTCAAGAATTATTATTCCAAACCTTGTTAACTAAGAAGGTAAAACTCAACCATTTTTACAAAATTTAGTTATTGTACTCTTAAATGGACTTTTTGTAAAAACATTTGGACACAAACAATAAGATTAAACAAAGGATTATTGATTTCTCTAAACAGTTATAATGTATTTATT
>NW_007726451.1:577810-579811 GCF_000696425.1 Galeopterus variegatus | reverse complement strand
TTTTTTAAAAAAATGTTTATTTCCTGCTATATTCTCTGCTTTACAATTTTGTTAATAGTCAACTATGAGATAGACAGTTGTACCTAGCCTATGACCTCATGGTCTCAAGAATTATTATTCGAAACCTTGTTAACTAAGAAGGTAAAACTCAACCATTTTTACAAAATTTAGTTATTGTACTCTTAAATGGACTTTTTGTAAAAACATTTGGACACAAACAATAAGATTAAACAAAGGATTATTGATTTCTCTACACAGTTATAATGTATTTATTAAGCACAGAGTTGAATGTACGTATAACCATATTTTAAAATGAGGTTAGCTCTGCCTAATCTAAAATGTAGATGGGTCTGCCTCTTTCTAAAATTTAAAATCATAACTTCTTGTAGAGAAATTTGGGAATGTTTAAATGAACCTTTGACTCTTTAAATTGAAATTCTCTGAGGTTGCAATTGACAATATTTAAGGTGAGTTTATTATGCCATAACTCTTTGAATAATTTCACTAAAAGAAAGAATTACCTGCTATTTTAAATAAATCCTAAACCACAGATCTGCTAAGCTGAATAAAGTCTATTTTCTTCTGTATAAGTTAATGAATTCCAAAAGATGATGAGATATGGAGTAACCTCCAGACAGTATTTGGCTCCCTTCTTATTGATGTTCAACTGTTATGAATCATTGTTTAATATAATTCTTATTTTCCTTCCAGGCTTTCTTTTATGACACTATAAAATGTTTTTGAAAGCAAAAGTAATTCTGTAGTATATATATACATATATATACCCATATATATCCTGATATGTTCAGACTTTAAGATTTTTGTCATGTAAAGAAAGAATAAAGAAAAGAGCAAACAAAAAGAAGAGAATCATGAAGAATTCAAATGAATATTCTTTACTTATTTATTTTGCAAGCATTAAGTTGCTAGCTTAGCACTCCTAGTTAGTATTCTCAGTATGCATTTGATTCCTTTGTGTATTACTTTGATTTTGCTTTGAGAAAAAGTCTGAAAAAGAAACACAGCACATATGCGTATGTATCTGCATTTTTGTTTTTCTGGATAGTGAAAAGGATTCAAAGATAATGGTATACCTATAAAAACCAAACTTAAACGTGGGGGTCATTGAGGGACAAACTTTCTCTGTGCCTTATACTTTTTTTTGATTGAAGGATTACTTATGACTATTTATAACAATAGGTAGCCAATGACTTAGGTAAAGACCGCCTTCGAACTTGTAACCTGACAAATGTAGGTCTTAGGCTTTATCCCCAGACATGCAGAACAGTTCACTTTTACGAGTGAAAAATGTAAAATTACCAGGAAAGCAGAAATAGTCTGGGCTAGAACCCTAGCTCCAGCATGGAGACTTAAAGATTTATGAGAAGAGGAGGTTCTGTATCCCAATGTGGATTGAGCTAGAAGACCATCAGGACCCAGGCTTAGCATTTGGGTTTTGGAGAAAAATTCTCAGACTTAAGAGTGTGAGCTAAGAGAACTTATAATAGCTTTCTATTCCTGTGTAACAAATGACCACACATTTAGCTTTAACACAACACACATTTATTAGCTCATAGTTCTGGTACTTCAAAGGTTGGTTCTCTGTTCAGTGTAAAACAAGGCTGGAAGCAGGGTGTTGGCTGGCCCAAATTCTTTCTGGATGCTCTGGGGAAGATTCTACTTCCAAGCACATTTGGGTTGTTGGCAGAATCTAGTTCCTTGCAGTTGTAGGACTGAGGTCCCTGGTTCCTTGCTGACAGTCAGCTGGGGGCTGTTCTCACCTTCCAGAGGCTGCCTGCATTCTCTTGCATGTGTCACCCTGCCCTCTCATCTCCCTCCCATCGAATCTCTCTTTCTTCTCCTCTCTTTTATTTACTTATCTCTGACCACTAGACTCAGACTTAAAGGGCTCATGTGATTAGCCCACCTCCAACCAGTTAATTTCTCAATCTTAAAGTCAACTGACTTGGATCTTTAATAACATCCGCAGATCACTTTCCA
>NW_007726451.1:562810-577240 GCF_000696425.1 Galeopterus variegatus | reverse complement strand
ATTTCTCAATCTTAAAGTCAACTGACTTGGATCTTTAATAACATCCGCAGATCACTTTCCAGTAGCACCTAGATTAGTGTTAACTGAATAACTGAAAGAGGCATGGTTATACCAGGAGCCAGGAATTTGGGGGTGCCACCTTAGAATTTTGCCTACCACCAAGCTACAAGCTTAAAACTCAAGTAAGAAGCAACTCTGTAGAGCTGGCAAGCATCTGAATCATTGAAGCATCACTTCAGAGTGGACATCTTATGGACAGACTGAAAATTATCACATCTCAACAGCACTGTGGTGTACCAGCAAGAAACAAAGGCAGTGATTACCACCAGAATTGGGTTTTCTTCCAGCTTGGTACTCCTATTAAGTGTGGACATTTTTAGATAGGCTATGACTTTGATATTTTGGGGCAATTCAAGGTTGATAGAGCCTCAGGAGGAGATAGTGGGATTCCTGCCAAAAGGACACATAGACATTTGAAAATGATGTGACCACATTTGTATCGCAAGCACATGGAGGAAATAATAGCATTTAACATTGTTTTATTAACTTGCTGTAAGATCTTGGCCCATATCAACTCCTGATAAGCCAAAAGGACACATAGACATTTGAAAATGATGTGACTGCATTTGTATTGCAAGCACATGGAGGAAGTCATAGCATTTAACATTGTTTTATTAACTTGCTGTAAGATCTTGGCCCATATCAACTCCTGATATGTGATGTATAACATATGACACAACCTTGTATAACGATTAAGAGCTAGTGGAATTCAAAATGCCCACTTCACTCCCATTCACAGCATGATTTGGGCAAATTAATCATGAACTTTAGTTTTCTTTTCTATGAATTGGAAAACATGGTAGTACTTAGCATATAAAATAGATATGAATAGTAAATAAAATACAACATATAAGAATCTTACAACAGACTTTAATAATTAAGTGCTTGATAAATACTATATTGAGTTTAATTTATCACTATATTCAGTTTAATTTATCTCATTACTAGAATTGCTAAGTCATGCAGGTCTTTGTGGCCATTTTTAGAACTGATTTTCTATCATAGATAATAGGGTCTGAGTTGATTTAAATCTATTTACTGTCCATTTGTTCATTCAGTTATCTAACCCGTATTTATCAAGCTGCGAACTAAGCAACAGAGACACCAATTTAAATGAGAAACAAATCCCTGGAGCTTGAGGACCTTACAGCCTAGAGATTCTAAAGAGAATCATTTGCACTCTCACCACTCCATTCCCACCCAGATTTAAAGAAAATCTTAGAGGTAACGTAATGCAGTTTTAAAATAGAACAATAAAGCAATTTCTTACATTGCTGCAAACACTGTGAGCTCTTGTAGTATAGAAGCATTATTTTACACATTTTTGATTTCAGAATTTAGCATAGTGGGGAGAATATATGTAGTGCATTGATTTGAACTAAAAATACTAGAAGCAGGTATTATCTTTAGGAAAACCAGCAATAGTATTTGCCAATACCAGTGTGTAATGATTAGGCTTCATCTTAAATAAGAAACATATTGATTTATTACATCAAGATTACAGGCCTAACACACAAGTCAGAATGAAACAAAATTTACTACAATCTATGTTTTTATGTAATGCCTCTCAACAAGGTCCCAGGTGTTTTAGAAGCTATGTTATTTTAGCACAAAATAATATACTGCTGACTTTTCCTCATTGCTTCTAAAACAATATGGATCTACTTTTGTCTCATTTATAGAACAAATAAAAAAGCCCTAGACTCAGTGAGCCAGTAAATAAGACTCATTTTGAAAAGAAGGCCGAGAATCTATCTTAACAAAATAATGAAGAGGATGACAGAGATTTATATACAAAGGTAAACCTCACAAAATCATTACTGTTTGTGAAAAAGTATAACTTATTTGTGAGTTACGAAGCAGAAGTGGTTAAGTAAACTATAGAATCATCACAAAATGGCATATCAGGCAGCATTTGCAAATGTTCATGAAGAATTTTTATTGGAATAGGGAAAGACTTATGACATAATGTTAAATGATAATGGAAGCAATGTATCAAATACACAAAATACTTCGGTGGTCATAATTATATTAAATTATTTTTTTCTAGGTGAGAGGGCCGGTGGTTATTCCATTTCAGCCAATCGTCACTTCAGTAAAACAGCAGGCACAATGAGTGGTTATGTTGTGGTGCAATTTGAAGGATGTCATCAAGGTTCACATAACCACCTGGCTGACAGCAGAAATTGCACAGTTAGGGGGTTTTGTTGTACATTGTTGGTTGGTACTCAGCATCCAACCCCATCTCTTTCTACTGTGTTATCCTGTTCTACAGAAGTGGGAAAGCTAAAACTCACCTTTCCCATTCTTTCTTGAAGCTATGACTGTGGATGTGAATTAGATTCTGCTGAAGCTATTTGGAAGTAAGGCAGAGGTCATTTTTCTGCTGCTTTTGGCTGTTTACAGAAACTGAAAATATAAGATTTTATAGTAGCACTTTACTAATGATCATCCTCTAAATATTGTGGATTTTGAGGGCAGTGGAAGGCACCCACCTAAGTCTAAAATCCAAGTGGTGGCTTGCAGTTAGAGGTCCTCAAGTAAGTATGTTTTATGAAGTTCTGGGAATCATTCCTGGATGCCCAGGCTATAGAATGCTTCCCCTGTATCCCAATGATGCTCTAAGCATCTGATACTCTGTTAACACCCTTTCTGCTGAAAATACCAGGAGTGATTTTGGTTTTCTATCCTAAGCCAAAAGAGCACAAATACAGGTACAATGTGAATTCTGATATTAAAGGAAACATTTTACAGTTTTAGTAACACCACTGATTATGTTTTGGCGTGAATGTATTTTCAGCTCTTTTTCCATAAAAAAAATACAACTGTTAAGTATATATAGGTATAGAAGTATAGTGGTATGGAGTGAGGTGGAGAACATGCTTGAAGATGGTATAATTGCACCTACTGCAGATTTAAAAATCATTTCAAATTCAAATATTTTCTTTAGTCAATACTGACTATACATATCAGGACAACACGGATGCTCCTTGACTTACAATGGTGTTATGTCCAGTTAAATCTGTTGTAAATTGAAAATATTGTAAGTGGAAAATACATTTAATAGGCCTAACCTACCAAATATCATAGCTTAGCCGAGCCTACCTTAAACATGCTCAGAACTCTTTTTTTTTTTTTTGTCTTTTGTCTTTTTCCGTGTCTGGCAACGGATCGCAACCCTCAGTGTTGCCCCCGCACCGGACCGGGGACAGGCAACGGGATCGCAACCCTTGGCGTCGCTCCCACGCCTCGCTTAGCCAGTGAGCGGGAACCGGTCTGTATGTGGGATCCGAACCCTTGGGCGGGAGCGCCGCCGTGCTTCCCAAGTGGCGCACTATCACCGGGCCGGCCCGTCAGAACTCTTACTTCAGCCTACAGTTGGGCAAAATTATCTGGCAGCACAGTACACTGTAGAGTATTTGTTGTTTATCCTCGTGATCACATGGCTGACTAAAAGCTGCATCTTGTTGCCATCCCCCAACATCATAGGAGAGTATTGTACCTCATATTACTAGCCCAGGAAAAGATCAGAATTCAAAATTAAAGTCCTGTTTCTACTGAATGCATGTTGATTTTGCACCACTATAAAACTGAAAAATCATAAGTTGAACCATTGTAAACATAGGACCATCTATACATTGAATAATTGTCTTCTGGTGACAATTCTGAAATGTAAAATTAATAAAGGAATTATAGGTGTATATTCTGGAACATTGATACTTTTTTTTTTTTTGTCCTTTTTTTGAGACCAGCTGGACCGCGCTTAGCCAGTGAGCGCTATGAGAGCACCGGTCATCCCTATATAGGATCCGAACCCGTGGCGGGAGCGCTGCCGCGCTCCCCAGTGCACCACGGGCTTGGCCCAGGAACACTGATACTTTAGCCAGACTCTTCCTCTTTCTCTATTTCCAAGACAGTCTATGGCTGTTTAGTCACTTTGGGCAAGCTGAGAAACAGTCCAACCTCTCTGAGGTTGGAGAGGCCTTGCATGTCCAAATAGTTGGAAATATAATTCTCTTTTTAATTTAAGTCAGCAAGCATTTATCAAGTACCTACTGGGTATTAAATAGATGCTGGAGATCTAATGATGATTCAGATATGATCTTAATTCTTAAAAGAAACACCATCTTCCAATTTCTTGAGAGTGATAAACACATGCAATGGTATACTGATAAATGTTTAACAACCAGCTTTCTGGGGAAAAAAATGTATGCATGTACATATGTGCATAAGCTTATTATAAATACTAATGATATAAAGAATTGCAGCATACAATTTACAAAAACTAATAACAAAATATATAATCATCCTTATTGTAAATTTTGTATAATGAATTGCTCCTCAAGGAACACCTTCATCAGTTTTGCTGAACTTTTATATCTACAGCCAACTGATGGTTGCAATTAAGGAATGAGTGGAGTCCCAACATGAATGATGCTTGATATTTTTTGTCTATGTTAACATTATGTTAACAAGTAAGATGAATTAGAAACAACTAAGATGTATCAGATGTTCACTCATTTATCAATAACATGAGCAATTTCTTTTCTCAATTGGATAGTTTCCAAATACTAGAAAGAGTATTTTCTCAATTTTTAATTTTATTTACAATGTAACAATTGCAGGGACGGAATATTTAATTTGAATTGTTAACATGTTCTCAATCACTTTATTAAGTCTGGACAATCAGTATAACATCAACCAAGTTCTGCTTTGTAATGTTTGTCAATTTCCATGGTGTAAATACTCCCACCATATCAATTTCAAGTTACCAATAGGATGTCACTGGACATGGAGCTTGGAAGAGATGCACAGAAACACATCATTTTAGTATCTCCACCATACATATAAAATAGAAAGAACTTTGAAAGCATATATAATATTAAAATGTAATAAAATAGGAAGTGATGAGTTTTGAACATTTATTAACTTAGTTTTTAATATGACATTTCACTGTGATTTTTATAGAATTTACTTTTTAATAATAGCTGTGTCTAACAATTGGCTCTCAAAATCCATTAATATGTAAGGATTAGCTCTTGCGAGCCAGCTCTAGCAACATTGGGAAGTGCAGTGAGATGTCCCCTACAGAGGAGGGAGAATGGTCAATGGCCTGAGACACCACGGCCTCCTCAGGACCTGCCCTAGTCTCTTCTGATTAGAATGGGGTGAGGTCTGCAGAGGTCAGATTGGGAATGAACATTTTAGGTCAAACTGAAGAGGCAGACTTTCATTTCATTTGGGATTGACAATGTTTAAAGAGATTTACAAACAAGATGATGTTTCACATTTGTTCTTTGGAACAATGACTACAGCAGTACTGTGGAAGGCGGAAAGAGGCCAAGTCGCAGGCACAATGGCCAGACTGGACCAGGCTCAGCTGAGCCCTCAGCACTGATGTTGATCCTCCTTACTTGTCTTTACTCCTTTCCCTTTACTGTCTCTTTCAAATTTTATTCTTTCCTCAGCACATTTCCTCAGACCAATCCCAAGCAGATGAGGGATTTTTCCATCCAACCACCCAGACCGAGGAGGCTCAGAATGCGCCTATCCTCTTCTAATCTATGCTGATTTTATGGAAATATGTCCAAGGCAAAGTTTTTAACCAAAATATCATTATACTTAAAAAGTTAGGAAGAAAATTCAAATCAAGTAACACTTATTGATGTTATTAGGGAAAGCAATCCTAGAAGCTTTGAACACACTAGCATCATGACGCAGGAGACAGAGTTGAGAAGTCTAGATGACAGATAGAAAATTTAGTTTATTTTAATTATTTAGGCTGTATATAGCTCAACCGCGTATTGATCTTTTATGATCGAATAGGTTTTCTTTCCAAAGAGTGCCAGCTCTAGGCTTTCTTTCTACAAAACTGAAATTAGAGATGAAGGATTTGTGACTACTGGTGACGGAGAAGAACGTAAGCTGCCTGCTTCTGGGAAGCTTTCCACATAGTGACCTGAGGCTGCTGTTTCCCTGTCTTTGCCCCAGACACCTACCACTTCTTGTTTGCCTGCAAACTTTTCCCTCCAGCTTATCAAGGGAAAATTGCTTGGTCACCTGAATTAACTTGGGGGTTGTCAGCACTTCTAGACAACTTTGGTGCCTAGATGATGAAAATAAAAGCAAGAAAATCTGGATTGAGCTTTTAATTTGCAAATACCTGAATTCAGTCGTTAGTCTTAAAAAAGCTATGCTTCCCAGTTGCAGGATTTCATAAGGAATTTGTAATAGAGCTGTGGAATGCTGCAGGTATCATGTTCAGAACTGAAATGAACAAACACACACAATTTATCAAAAAGCTGTCACAAAAAGGAAGGAAGAGAGCAACCCCCCCCCCCCCGCCGGCCCCCCAATTTTTTGAACACATGTTCATGTTAAAAAATAATCAAATAAATTGAAATTAAAACAAGGAGACATGGTTTAACGAGTATATAAAATGTATATTCCCCTACACTGGTTTTGTGGTAAATACTTTTATGATACACTTTAATGACTTAAAATATATTGGAGGTAAATTGATCTCTAGAACCTATGTTCATAGTCTTTACATAACACACTTACTTCTGCAAACTACTACATGTTGTTGGTTTTCTTTTTATAGTTTTATTTAGAATTTTATTTTTGTTCTATATAATGTATTAGATCTTAGGCTCTTCTAGATAATGCAAAACAGAAAAAAGGACCCTTTTTTCTCTCGTGCTGCTTTTAGTAATGAAAACTTCATCAGTAGTTAAACATTTATTCACCCATTTTATTCCCCAAACCATCTGACGCAGCTTACCACAAAATCAAGTAAATTTAAAAGGATGATAAAAGGACAAAAAGTCAGGAATAGGAAAAAATATATTGTCATAAGATGTCTTCAGCATGAGAAGAAAATTAGAACACTGATACAGAAAGTGTAACAAACTCTATAGATGGAACAGTAGAGCTACAAAACCTGTCTACTGGGCTTGGAAGTCAAAGGAAAGAGCCTTGACTAGTTTCACGGTTTTTATTGACTTTGTGGTAAAAGCTGGTTTGCACATGAGGCGCCATGTGGGTCTGTGGCGTAGGATGTACATACAACCACTGTCATTGTGTCCTCGAGGTAAAATGCACTAAGGAGTGTCCCAGGCAGCTTTTTTTTATGCAGCATCATCTCTGTGGGTCACTGGGAATTGTTTGGTCCTTCTAACCCACCTCAGGTCTCTGCCCCACCCTCATTCTGCATCTAGTTCCCAATGCTTATCACGTCTATCGTCTTTTATTTATTTGTTCATTTTAAATTTTATTTTACTTTAATTGACAAGTAGTAAATGTATATACACTTATGGGGGACTTGTGTTATTTCAATACATGTGGGGTTCACATCATTGTCTTTTGCCATAGCCTAGGAAACAGAGGGATCGAGCTTTCCAGCACCAGAGATGGGAGGGAAGCTCGCTGTGTCTGCGGGGTGGGCTGGGGTGGGGAGTGAGGGAGACACTTCATCTCCTCCCCCAGCTCCCTCCCTCCCTTACTTTGTCACATGGCCGCTTGCAACAAGATTCAGCCTGTAGCACCCCAAATGCTTTGCCTGTCCGTTGTTTGCTGTGGTTGTCACCTCTCTCACTGCAGTTGTGAGCAAAGGAGAATGAGTCCTGATTATATCAGGACCAGCTGAGCTACCCAAAGGCTCCTCTTAACACAGGTACTCAGAGCAAGGGGGTAGAAGCAGGAGATACCAACCTGACTGCAGAAAGATTGAAGATCAACCTTTATTGAAAGTCTTTGGGGGCATACAAAGAAGTAGATTATATTGTCCAACTCACAGTTAAATTTCCTATAAATACCTTGTAGCTATCTCCCATTTTTCTGGCTACCTGCTGTCTTCATGTGGGGATCTGTCTCTGGCTCTTTGGGTGGTTCTTCATTTGAGTGTCTCTGTCTCTGCTTCAGTCCTTCTGAACCTGCGGTACTTCTTGGTCTCTCTCTCATTCTCTCTATCAGTCTGCTGGTCTGTCTGTCTCTCTACCTCTTCCCCTCCACACACTTGATCTTCCTCCTGCATGCCATCTCCTTCCAGATCATTCCCTCTTTGTGTTCTCTCCATACTTTCTTATTTAAAATTTGGCCTTTCTGGGCTGTTGTAATAGATGTATCTGCTCAGGGAAGGAAAGAATTATTCCAGATGTCCCTTTTCTCTATTTTTTGCTGCTACATATCAAATTTCAGGTTTCACTCTACCTAAAGTCAAGTCTCCAGCTGAATTCGCCACTCTCTCTACTCTTGGTGGTGATTGGATAACCAACAGACAACATACGCACAGACCAAATATTGGGGAAGAATAGGAGCCTATTTGAAATGGCAGAATTAAAAAAGGGAAAGGTCACATAAAAGGTTTCCTATGGAGCACACCCCTTACTCACCACTCCCACTGCAACTGGGGGCTGAAAACCTGTGTCTCCAATCAGCAGAAAACTGATCAAAAATTCATCAGCACTTGTACTTTGTCAGGACAGATGTCTCCGGACATATGCAGAATGGCAAAGAAACTCTAGAAAAGAAGGGCTTGGGGAGGCCTGTGCTATGACAAGGCCACTGAGACCCACTGTGCCTTGAGAAAAGTGTTCTTGCTGTAACTGTATTCTATTTTAATCAATCCTTCTTTTAATGACATGTGGATCTGATTTTTAGGAATATTTTGTCATCACAAAAGGTGAAAAGACAATCCATGTGGTGTAAGGTAGAGGATGGGAAGGGGTAGACCATTCATATAGTGACCTTTCAAATTGTGACTGATGAGACAACTCCTAGATGGTGAGGCATGCATCCCAAATGAATCTCAGTGGTAATAATTCTGTGTAGAGCTGAGACCTTGTGGTCGAGATGACCCAGGAAGAGCCAAGAAGAGCCCTATGGTGATGGATGACCGAAATGTCCTCAACACAATGCTGGATCATTATCTTTACTTTCAGCTAGATTTTGATTAGAGAAGGAAATTTAGTCAGTGATTTGGAGGTCTAGAGCAGGTTGCCGAGGGTTGCTGTTAGCAGGAAATCAATTCAGAAATGTCATTTGAGGATAAAGCTCCTTGCTATTCTTACACCTATTGACAAAGCTAAGAGGTGTTCCACCACCAGCCTTGCAGAAAAGCTCCTGAGTTGCCTAATTTCACCTGAATTTTTGAAGCACAGATTCAAAAATCACTTGTGAATCAAATTCATTTTGAAAATGTGCAACTTTTTTTTAGCTCTTGATTTTTCTCTGGGCTATTTCTTGTATATTGTGGAGGAATTGCTGCTGCTTAGTGGGCCCATTTACATGAATTATGTATGTTTTTTCACGTACTTCATACTTGTCTTTCCTCCCTTCTATAAGCCATTCCAAAGCTGCACCTTTCATCCTTGAGTATGTTCATGGTGATATTACAGCCACTCCACTCCTCAGTTCTCTAAAGGAAACAGAAATTTCCATAGTCTTTGACAAATGAGAAACTAGGTCTCCCGTAGTTTAGATTTCTACAGGATCACATAGCCACTAAACCTACTCTACCAACGAGAAGCGAACATGAGCATGTGTGCATTGAGCATTCCATGATAAGAAAAACAAAACACATGGATTTCTTTGCCCATGGGTGTATCATGCATCCCTTTCATGTTTCTTTTCTATGTTTGTATGTGCATTTTGTAGTAAAACAAATAATAATAGCCATAACTCTTGGCTGCTCACTGTATGACAGGAACTGTGCTATGCATTTTACATAAGTCATCTCATTTCTTTACAACTATTCTATGTAGTATTATCTCCACTTATTTTATTTATTTATTTTTTCCTAATGATAAAACTGAGGCTGAGAGAAGTAAGTTACTCATGTTTACAAAGTCAGCATGTCATGATTTGATACAAATATGCCAAACTACCCATTTGGGCCTTTCAACCAGTGTGCTCTCCCACTGTCACACTGTCCTTCTCTTGGCCTTGTTAATCACATTATTTCAGTGAAATTCTACAAATACTTACGGAGCACTTGTATACCGTCCTAATCACTGGGGCCACAGGATAAATAAGAGAACCTGAGTACAAAGAGCTCATGTTCTAGTAGGCAAGTTAGAAAAGTGAACAGGTGGGTGTAATACAGGGCAGTACACGTAATAAACAAGTGGAAGATTAACTACGTTATGGTGTTCCAGTATGTTTACTGTGTTAGCCAGGCGGAAAAGAGAGAGGACAATGGCATTCCAGGAAAAGAGAAAACTGTACAGCAGCACCGAGTGGTGCAATAGTGTACAACAAAAACCAGACAAGTACTTTGGTGCTGTTGGACCGTAAAGGATGTGTAGGCAAATGGTGCAAATGAGTCTAGAAGGTGACTGGGAAACAGAAAATAAGCTTATAATTTAATATTACAAGTTTAGATTCATTCACGTAAGTCATAAAGACCATTCTGAGGGATTTTAAAAGAGGAATAATCAGAATGAGTCACACCCAGAATAATTACAGGGCAGCAAATTGTTTACCAAGAAAGGATTTTAGTGGTTTTCATTTTATTTTGTGTTTTACTGGCAAGAACATATTCCATAGAGCTCTCTTTTTTTATTTCAGTTGATATCTCACCAGACATTAGGAATGAAAAGTTGTGGCTATATTTAAAAATGGTGAAGATCTATCTGTCTAGATAAAAATTTTGCTCAATATTCCAATCGCTCAAGTGATGGGAATTTGGTTCTCCCCCAAGAATACCATTTCCCTGGAGGCTCTCATGATCACAGTGTTCATTCTTCTGTCCTAATAATATTTTCAAGCCAGTGGAAAGTATTTGTATTCTCAAGAAAATCATGTATCTGCCTTCTTTGAAAGTTCATGGCACTCAAGTTAACCTACTCTTTCCCTCAATGTCTTTGTCACTATCTATATTCTAATTACTACCCGATATTCACAGAGGACTTTGAAACTTGATCCATGACCTTCGTTTGCATTACAACTCTCACCTGGGATTTTGTAGAAGGAAAAGGATACTCATGACTTGGGAAATTAGAGAAAGTTTCAAGGAAAACATGTCATGTGCCTCTACTCTTCCAAAGGTAAGTAAAACTGTGATGGTGAAGAATGGGTAACAGGGACCAGATTTCTAGTTGGAAGAACCAGCACAAGCAATGGCATAATGTAAAAGGATGGCATAAAGACATGGGACCCTTTGGGTCGTTAAGGATATTAAAAAGGCCAGTGTGATACAGGGCTAAGATAGCTAACTTGTTTCTACACTTTGGAAGATCTTGTTCGGGTATCAAGAGGAGTAGTCTGAGTTTCATTTGGCTGGCAGGGTGTGTGAGGTTTTTTGAGAAGAGAAGTAAAATGATCAAACTGTGCTTTACAAAAGTGAATCAATCATCTTTCTTTGGGATGGAAAAGAGGACGGAGAGAGGGACAAGATAGAGTGCAAACTGCTGCCAACACTTTTGTTTATATCCAGACAAGATTATCTAGGGCGAGAGGACAGGAAGTGAAAGGAGCACAACATCGATAACTGCAAGTGCAGGAATGCTAAGCCTTAACCACCGAATAGGCTTGGATTAGTATTCAAACGCACTTGAGGAGGAGTGGCTGGAGAGGAAGGAGGGAAGCCAGGAGAATATTTCGTAATGGAAAGTACAGGGAGCATGCATTAGGTGGGAAGTCAATAGTGCTAAATATAAACAGGGGTTCCAATAAGACGTAGGCTAGAGCATAACTATTAGCTATAGTAACATGGAGATCATTGATGTTCTTAGCTGATTATTTGTTTGTTAGCTTGATTGGTGACAGAATCGAGGTAGAATTTGGTTGAGGGTAGTGCTGCAAAGTGGGAGAGACATGAGAAAGATTTTGTAGTAAGTACTGTTGGTAAAAATTATAAGTCGGACATGAATTCTAATCCTTGTTCCCCATTGACTTTGTGTGTGACTTGATATCTCTGAATCTTAGTTTCCTCACAGTGGTTAAAAGAATGGAAACTAATGGGTCATTACGTAGCATAAAGGAGATCATAAGTGAATTATTGGATAAAAAGAGCTTTGCCGGTGTTTGACTTCAGTACTCAGAAGTGGTGGCAATTACAGTATTATTTGAATGTAGAAAATGACCAAATTTTTGGAGGAAGAGTAACAGGTATAAAAGATAACTTTATAGTTTTGTTTTGACTGAGAGTAAAGTTGTCATCAAGAGATACAGAGAAATCGAGAGGATAATCTGGTTTAAAAGAGAAGAGGATGAATTAGATTTTTAATTTGTTTTCCTTTTCAAAAATTGAGATAAAATATGAGCACAGTGAAATGCAGGGATATTTTACATTTCTGTGAATTCTGACAAAGGCTTACAGTCATGTAATTCAAAACCTTTAAAGATATAGGCTATTTTTACTACATTAGAAAGTTCCCTCTCTTCTTTGCAGTCAGTTCTTCCACCACCACCCCCAGGGGCAACTACTGCTTGATTTCTATAACCATAGATTTGTTTTTCTTGGTCTAGAATTTCTGGAGTCACAGTGTATGTATTATTTATTTATCTCTGCCTCTTTTTGGCATAATGCTTTTGAGATTTATCCATTTGGTTTTGTGCACTGGTAGTTCTTTTTTACTGCTGGTTTTAAACAAACCGGTTTTTGTTTGTTTTTAAATCTATCTGTCTGTTCCATGGACATTTTTGGCTATTATGAACAGAGCTGCTATCAACACCCTTGTACAAGTTTTACTGTGTAAGAAATCTTTGCATACCCAAGTCATGGAGGTATTCCTCTATGCTTCGATTTGTTTTCCTAGAAGCTTTGTAGTTTACCTTTTATGTTTGTTTGTTATTCATAGGGATTTAATTATTTCATATAGAGTTTTTCTATATTGATATCACATGTTTCAGTGCAATATTTTAAAGTACTTTTATTCATTGAATTACTTAAATATGTTTTCTCTTTATCCTTGGTTTTCAGGAATCTGACTATGATGTACCTAGGTATGGTTTTCTTTATGTGTATCCTGCTTGGGGTTTATTGAGCTTCCTCTAGGGGTTGATATTTAAAAATCAAATTTAAAGAATTTTGAGCCTTAAATATTTGTTTCTCTGCCCGTTGTTTTTCTCTTCCTCCTGAAACTCCAGTTACACATCTGTTAGATTATGTAATATCCCACAGGTAACTTAGGTTCTGTTAATTTTTTAAAACTTTTTTTGTCTCTCTCTGTACATCTATTTTATAATTTCTGTTGCCCTGTCTTGAAATTCACTGCTTGTTACTGTTGCAGTATCCAATCATCTGTTAAGTTCATAAGATAATTTTATTTTTCAGGTACTATATTTTCCAGTTCTAGAATTTCCATTAGATTCATTTTTATGGGTTCAATTTCTTTACTGAGAATTCTTATCTGTTCACTCATTATATCTACTTTTTTTCAAAATAATTGAACATTTTATTAGAGCTGTTTTAAAGTCCTTTGCTACTAATTCAGACATATGTTATTTCTCTGGGCCTGTTTCCTTTGGTTATTTTTTCTCTTGGCTATGAAAGAAACAAAGGCAATTCATTGTCATGGAAATCATGACATAAACATTGCATTGATTTTACTTGACACAGATGCAAGCAAATTTGATATGCCTTGACATTATTAATTTACTCCAATTTGGTGTTTAATGTCCCAATAATAGCCTTTCTAGACTAAATTGGTATAGAATAGAAACCTCAGCTATTATGCAGTGGAATAGAAAAATAGGATCACAGATTATCATGACAAGAAATGATGCGTAAATATTTGTATTTGAACTTTGTTTTACTTTATCAAACTGGGAGTGCTGAGGGTAAAAGAGAATAAATGCCCTGATTAAATGCTACTTTGACAGAATTTGTTGAACCCATATGTTTAAAAGTAGAAGGGAGGAAGAAGCAGGATCACGTTAAAAGCATCGATGCCAGAGACAGACACCTGAACAAGGAAGATGAGATGCTCTTCTCCTTTTTCTTTCTCTTTCAACTTACCTTTCTACCTTAGAAGACATTGTGCAGAAGACCTCAGATTCCCTTTGTAGAACCTCTTAGATGCTTTTTCAGAGTAATTAATCACCATGAATGAAGCCAGTTTATTTTATATGACATCTCTTTATTAATTCACTCAATATTTACTAGATACCTGATACATGTTTGGTACTCTAATAGATGTTGTGATAGGTGGGCACAGACATGGTTCTTACCTGCATGGAATTTAGAAACTAGTTAATTTATACTTTCATGCTGTTAATTTGACAGTTTCGTGGGTGCCACAAATTCTCTAATGAACCTCCTGTGCTTCCTGATTCCTACACCGAAGCTCCTAAAGATACCTCTATTTCTTACACTGATATTCCACAATTTCTCAATCATTCTTTCTGTGAGGACTGAGGTTGAAG
>NW_007726451.1:560361-562370 GCF_000696425.1 Galeopterus variegatus | reverse complement strand
CCGAACCCTCGGTGGGAGCGCCGCCGTGCTCCCAAGCAGCGCACTGTAGCAGTGCGCCACCAGGCTGGCCCAAGATACCTCTGTTTCTTACACTGATATTCCACAATTTCTCAATCATTCTTTCTGTGAGGACTGAGGTTGAAGATAGGGTTATGTAGCTGTCATCATATTTTGGATACAGCTTTACAATTTGTTTTACCCTTCTGTTTTAAAGGGGCTGGGGAGGAGAGTGGGTCTTATAAATATATGGTATTCTACCCATATAAATCTTTGGGATTCCATTTCAAGTTTTAATGATAGTATATGCGGTATGCTTAAAGACAGCCAACAGTATTCACTTTGGCTTTATTGCTTTTAAACTTTATGAAACCTGGGTTAAACTCGCGGCTCTGTTACATCTGAGAAATACAGACCTCATTTCACCTACTCCACACTCCAGCTGCAGTTTTATTTGGAAAATTGACGAGGGCATTAAGTTCTGAACTCACGTTGATTCTAATGTAAATAAATGGCATCATTACTTCATAGTTGGGAGTGCCACTAATCCAGACCTTAAAATTAAGGGTTATCTTGTTGATTGGGTGAAAATTAAGGCAATCAACTTTCAAAGCTTTAATAAATAAGATTGAGCACTTAAAAATCATTTCCAAACTGGCTTTAAAAGTAGATGACTAGAAAATCAATAGCAATAATACATACACATGGAAACAGAATGAGCTATATTTATTTTTAAGGATGTTCTCTTCTGTTATTTGGATTGACTTTATTAATAAGGGGCTTAAAAGTAATATACAATATTATGCTTATTATAATAGAACACATACTGTTTTGGTGGCAGTTAATATAAGTAGAGCCATGAAAAGTTGAATTTTAAAAAAAATGATTATATAGGATCTATATACCTAATGTAAATTCATGAAATTAAAGGACAGGAAGGTTTTTCCAGTAGGTTAAAGGTACAGAGGGCGGAATCCTATTCCTGTATGTAATACTTCATGTGAGTGTGTGTCTATCTGTGTGTAGGGTGCACTAAATTGTAAAGTATAATAGAGTGACCTAAGAAACTGTCTAAACTCTGTCCAATGTTTGAATACAAATTACTTCACCTCTGAACACCACCACCACCAGCAGAACCATCATCATCCCAGCTCACATTTATTGAGCCTGACTATGTGCCAGAAAGATTCTGTGCTAAGTTCTATTTAGCATGAAGTGGGATCTCTATATCTGTTTGTGAACTAAACTTTGTATCATTCCCAGTATCCATAGGTTGATCTGAAGAAAGTCCGTGCTTGGTATCTGTTTTGAGCTAACACCAGAAGGCAAATGGAACTTTTACTCTCATACTCATAAGGGGAGGTTTATTGTTCAATCTCATGAACAGAAAGTAGTGTATGTCAGAATAATTTATAAAGTATCTCATAAGTCAATATATACCTGGGGAACACAAACCTGGACACTTCAAGGCAACCCTTGTGGTGATTTTTATCGTTGTTTGCTTTTATGTTAGAAGCAGATTTGTATGGTACTTCAGAAACAATATGAGAGATTGAGCATTGCTTAAATTTGAGTTTGGAGTTGATTCGAATAAAACTTTCAACATTAATTGGATGCATATTTAATGAGATACATAATGATTAGTAAGCCATAGTGTAAACGTGAAAAAAAATAGAATAGAATGCCCTACATAGTCCTCATTATCTGTCTTGCCATCCTCAGTTCTTGGGGCCCAGGACCAAAGAGGCACAGGGGCCCTGAGCCAGACAAATCCTTATTCTAAGTATAATCATAGTCATTGTAATAATAAAAATGATTTTCATTTGTCTCAAGTTTACTACCTGCCAGACTCTATATTATATACTTCGCATACATATATCATTTTAATTTAATAACAGATAAATAGCTGCAATTTTCAGATGTAAAAAAATTGAGGAGAAGACTTGGAAGAGACAGCAACATAATATAATGGAAGAAAATGAGATTTGGAATCAGATAGCCTCCATTTCAAG
>NW_007726451.1:556325-559321 GCF_000696425.1 Galeopterus variegatus | reverse complement strand
GGATGTGCTGAATTCCCCCAGCAATGAGCTTTGACAACAGGTGAGAAATGTCTTCCTGGAAGGGTGATTAGAATCTCAGTACACCGAGTTTTATCAGGGTCTGATCACATAGGCACCTTTGCCAAGCATGTACCAAAATTTCCGACATCCCAAAGGAAAGCGTGTGTTCAACATAAACCATACACAGGTTAGGTACAATAAGCTGATCTTAGGGAATGGTAGAAATGCTTCCCAAATCCCACTTTCTAGACACTACTGAAGGGCCAGGCTTGCAAGCAGACCTTTCTTTATATGGGTAGCAGTCTCCGGCCTGCTCTGTTTATATGTATATCTCATGGTAACATAGTCTTAGGGTGTTAACCCTTACCTGCACAGAGAGACACAGTCATGTGCCAGGACACAAGAGAGGGACACAGATGGATTTTTGCTCCTCTTGATTTCCTTGGGCAGACATCTTCAGGCCATGAACAACCTGCACAGCCTTGCATGGCTTCCCTGCCTTCTAGAAGAGCCTCACATGGAAGATCATTCTGCCTTTACTCTCTGGACCTTCAGATGTTGACTGATCCACATTTTCTTACTGACTCAGTTTGCCTTCTCTGGAATAGCTCTTCAGAGATACAGTAGGTTTGGTGAATGTTTTACAAGAAGCTTGCATGACTTGCACCCTGGTTTCTGCCCATTTAGTGCTGATTGGAACACTTAAGACACTGAATTTATCTTATACTTGGGACTCTATAACCACTCTTACTTATGTCTCTGTGTTTGTCTCTTTTTAAAATTTTCATTTGTTTTTCTTCAGTAAGCAGCTCCATGAGGTAGGTAGGACTGTGATTGGGTAGTTGAGGCTCAGTGTGGGTAAGTAATTATATCAGGAGCATTTATTAGAAAGACTTAAACCAGAACACAGATTTGCTGTCTCATGAATGAGCATCCTTCCTGTGGAATCACATTAATATTATAAAAGTAGTTTCATGAAAAGAATCGCCATAGATAGGCAATCTTAGGCAAAATCCAGCCTGCCCTTGCTTTTCTGACCCCCTGTAGCAGCAGCAAGCCCAGTGAAAATCGGACCAAGGGGGTCACTGCAATGGTGTGGTTCTAGAGACCAGTGCTTGATTAGTCAGATTGGTCAACTATTTTTGGGTGACTAAAGCTAACAACATCTTAGGATAAGAGAAAATCAGCATGCATGATTAAGCCCTGAGAATCCCTATCTGGTCATCATATCAGAAGTTCATGTGTGAGGAGAGACGCAGAAGAACTCAAGGTATGATGGGATGGATATATTCAGGAAAGAAGTAGCAAGTGAGAAGTAGAGTTCAAAACAAGGACAGAGATCCAATTATTTTGCCATGAATTGGGCTCAGATGTTCATTTTTTATCTCTAAGTCCAGCCTATTTTAGTTCATATTTTCTCCCTCTTGTTTTGGATACTAGTTATCTAGTAAGTGGGTAGCTTGTCTGTTTTGAAGCCACTATTTGTCATGATTGGGGCTTAACTTATTCTTGTTTCATTCACTGTCTCACAAATGTTGAAATAACCATTTGGACAGAAGAGTAAGTTTTATAGAGACATCCCACCATAAAAGATATTTAGTATTCAATAAAGCTTGCAGTCCTTTACTTTAATGTTGTGTCTTAATATATTGACTCTGGTCTCCTTGAAAATCTGAGACATGAGTTCCATGATCTATACACTTAATAAACCTTTAAATAATGAAACAGAATATACTTGAAGGGCCAAGCTGTCTTTGTTTCTACTTTATGCCTGCATTTTTATGGGTTTGATGATTAGGACTCATACTGGCCCTTGGCAACATGGTGGAGTTAGCAAAAGTCTTTCCAGCCCTCTCTTGACTTCTTTTCACCATCCTTGCTACATGGAAGTTCTTTCTCTAGCTGCCTGATGCTCTCTTGCTGCTTGGATTTTAGTGTCTGCCTCTTCCCTAAAGGATTTACCTGCTCCAGGGTTATCCTTTGATGAACCAGATCAGGTTCATCAATATTTTGGGAGTCATTTTTTAAGTTTTCCATTTTTTTCTCTTCTTGTAGAGAAAGATCCCATCCATCATCCTATGTATTTGAACCAGTCTAGAGTACAATGAGTGGGAGTGGGATCTGGAAGGGGAGAATACAAATGCAATACCAGCTCGTGCCCAGAACAACTTCTGTACACATAATCAGACTCAAACCCTCATATCATCTGCCCAGCAGGAAGCCTGGCCTCTCACCTGCTCATAATGCTCAGGAGGCATCTCACATCTTTTAAATTCTATCCTATTTCAGGAGTTCTTGATGTTCCTTTAAACTTGGACTCTCTTATCTAAGTGCTGTGGCTGGGAAAGACACAAAGTGTTATTGGATTAGGTAAGTGAGACAGTCTGGTTAAATAAATTGTTAGAAGGATGGGGCCATAGTCTACAAATCTTGGGAATGGTCATGACTTCTGAATTTCTCAGCCTGCGACATCCAAGGAAATGGTCCTAAAATGCACAGCCCCATCCAGTCCCTGGAGCAGCACTGACAGGCTGGTGGAGACGTCACAGTGATGAACGATGTTGTGGTTGTGTTGTTAGTCATGAGATACTTTAATTTTTAAATTTTTAAAAATTTTTTAAATTTTAATTTATCAATAATACAATGTAGTTGATTTTCATGTCCCTTTACCAATTCCACTCTCCCCTCTCCCTCTCACCCCTCCCCCCAATAACATCATATCTGTTCACTTGTTTTAACAAGTTCAAGGAATTGTTGTGATTATTGTGTCTTCTTCCCTCCTCTCCCATTTATTTGTTTGTATATTTATTTATTTATTTATTTTTAGCTCTCACAAATAAGTGAGAACATGTGATATTTCTCTTTCTGTGCCTGGCTTATTTCACTTAATATAATTTTCTCTACATCCATCCATGTTGTTGCAAATGGTAGTATTTCATTCTTTTTTTATAGCAGAGTAGTATTCCATTGTGTAGATATACCACATTTTCCTTATC
>NW_007726451.1:555296-555900 GCF_000696425.1 Galeopterus variegatus | reverse complement strand
TTTATAGCAGAGTAGTATTCCATTGTGTAGATATACCACATTTTCCTTATCCACTCATCTGGTGATAGACATTTGGGCTGTTTCCGACTCTTAGCTATCGTTAAGAGCACTGCAATAAACATGGGAGTACAGGTATCCCTTCGGCATGATGATTTCCACTCCTCTGGGTATATACCCAGCAGTGACATAGCTGGGTCATATGGTAGATCTATCTGTTATTGCTTGAGGAACCTCCATACCATTTTCCAGTCCCACCAACAGTGCATGCAAGGTTGCTTTTTCTCTGCATCCTTGCCAGCATTTATCATTCTCAGTCTTTTGGATATTAGCCATCCTAACTAGAGTGATACAGCATCTCAAAGTGGTTTTGATTTGCATTTCCTGAATGTTGAGTGATGTTGAGCATTTTTCCATGTGTCTGTTGGCCATTTGTATATCTTCCTTTGTGAAATGCCTGTTGGGCTCCTTTGCCCATTTTTTAATTTGGTTATTTGTTTTCTTGCTGTAAAGTTGTTTGAATTCCTTGTATATTCTGGATATTAATCCTTTGTAAGATGTGTATTTTGCAAATATTTTCTCCCACTCTGTTGGTTGTCTTTTAGCT
>NW_007726451.1:550996-553165 GCF_000696425.1 Galeopterus variegatus | reverse complement strand
TGATTTACTATTTGTCTTCAGTGTTTGTTGGTTTTTTGGTATGGTAAATAAACTTTAATTTAATGCCTTCTTCTTAGAAGATTAATTCTTACAAACTTTGCCTTTCTTTAAAATACAAGCCTCCTAAGACAGGTCAAATAAATAACAGAGTTCTCACTGGCTCTTATAGAAGAGATTAAATATCCTTTGGAAATACAGGGGGAAACCAGGTATCCATGCTGGAAACAGAAGAGAGCAAGAGGGAAAGACAAAGTGTGGTCTAAGGAGTGATTCACTGCTCCTGTTTTTGTGGGAAGATGCAGCAGGGGGAGAAAAAGTTTGTAACTAGAGGAAAACAGATGTGTGTGTGTATGTGTGTGTGTGTGTGCACGCGTGCACATGCCTGTGTGACAAGAAGCACCTTGGGTTATAATGGGCTATTTTTAGGTATGAAGTGAGCCTGGCTCCATAAAACTGTCCATCTATGAGCCTTAAATCTTGCACTTAATGAGGATAAGAAACTCTAGTTTATTTATGCAAATGTTCCCTGGGTGTATATTTTAATGTTGCCCTTATCATCCCTGTTCTCACTGAGTTTACTGGATATGTGAGCCTCTGGCTTCATCTCATCCTGAGAGACAGAAAACTTCTGTGGAACATTTAATGAGCCCAGCTCCCTGCTATGCACTGGGAATGCACAGTGGACAAGTGCCCTCTGTTAAGGGAGGCGGGCCTTCTTTAGTTGACTCCTATAGTCATCCAGCTTGAATGGAAAAGACCTTATCTTCTTCACTCTGAGTTTTCTGCTTCTTACTGAGAATATGATGTAATGTAATATTTTTGTTTGATTTTGTTTTTTCATAAAAACTTCCAGACTCCTCCTCTGTGGTTTGGCCACAAAGTTAGTCTGAGTACCACCACACCAACCCCAAGCTATTGTTCCTGTACCTGGCATGGTCTTTTCCCTCAAGGAAGAGTCTTGTCCACCCAGTGCAGTGGTTGGGGATTAAGAAAGGGCCATACTCCNCTCAAGGAAGAGTCTTGTCCACCCAGTGCAGTGGTTGGGGATTAAGAAAGGGCCATACTCCATGATGGTTTACGGGCTCCAAGCCTGTGAGCCAGTCTTGACCCCCAGGGTTTTCATCCACTATCCATTTCATGAGGTTCCAGCCATCTATGCAAATAGTACCATCTCCACCAAGCCCCTGGCTGTTACTCTAGAACACTCCGTATGTAAATATTTACTAGACCTGACCAAGACAGTGGACTGGCAGAGCATGTAAGTGAGGTGTTGATTCCTATCTTTGCTGAGTTACAAACACACCCACAAGAAACAACAAGAGACTGACAGGATAACCTGGTGGTTTGGATGATTAGTGCCTTTTAAATCCTGTCTCAAAGCAGTCATACTTATCACTAACACATCAAGCACAGACTTGTTCTCCAAATTCAGAAACAAACAATTATAAATGATGATAGAACAAGGCCAGAAAAGACAGGTATCAAAGTAGAGGGGTCTGAGGTTATAGTGGTGATGACAAATGATGTGCAGCTTGTGAAATATGATGATAATAATGATAATTTAACATTTATTGAATTCCACTTATATCCCATTTACATGAATTATCTCATTTGATCTCCATAATAGCCCTGCAGCATAAATAATTACTTGGCTTAACATAAGGTTCCCCAGAATGTAGAGTTGAGGAAATTTTATGGACCATTACTTTAATTGAGGGTACAAGTCCAGGGAACAAGAGTGAGGGGCCAAGAAAATGAAGCAGAGAAGGAGGAAGAGCCCAGATAAGGATGTGTTGGACGTGGCCAAGAGCAAGCATTTCTGGTTGCTTGATCCATGTACAGTTCCCCTGAGAAGCTGTATGACCTGTGTCTCAGCACTTTCTCCAGGGGCTGAAGAGGGCGATTAATTTATCCATGGCTTGCATCTCCCTTGACCAGAGATTATCCCCATGGGCCTTAACTTTCTTCCCCAACAGTCATTTTAGATGCACATGCATGGGAGCCCTACTGGTCAGTCGGGACACCTCAGGATGGGAGGTGAGAAGTCTCCTACGCCAGCAGGAGAGGAGGTGCTGGCATCTGTGCCTGTGTGAAGATGAAGTTGGTCTGACCCCACATAGAGATGGGACAGAAGACTGGTGAGGCTAAGAGGATTTGAAATGATGCAGA
>NW_007726451.1:547812-549713 GCF_000696425.1 Galeopterus variegatus | reverse complement strand
ATAAACCCTGTTTGGGCATCAGAATAACTTAGGATTCTAGTTAAAATTACATAACTGTAAGCCCTACCTCAAACCTGCTACATTGGACCTTCCATAACTAGGGAACCATAGATCTGTCATGTGACCACGACTAGGGTTCACACCCAAAAGGGCAGACAAAAAACAGTGAATACTCTCCTAAGCTGCATGAAATGAACATGCAATATTCAGAACAAAGGCTGGGAGAAAAGACAGTTCTGCTCTTCTTTGTACAGATCATACTACCTCTGAAGGGGTGCTTTAAATTTTGGGTAGCTCACGTTAAGTACCAGGACACGAAAGAACATCTCTGCTGGGAATTAGGATGGTGTCTGGGCACCCAAGACAAGGCCAGACACAGCCCAAGAAGCTGGAAATTTGAGGAAGGCTGGTGAGGCCAACTCTCTTACCCACATTTAACACATAAACAATAGTCTCTTCCAGCTCTGACTCTGTATTTACGGTGGCAGAGAGTCAGCACAGTTTCTAGAACATGCCCTGTTGGACGCCTGCCCAGTCTGCATCTGGCCTCTGCCTTGCCTTCCACTGACTAATCCACAGCTACCCCCCCTCCCTCCAGGCCTCCCCACCCCCCCGCCAGGCTATATTTTATCAGGACAACTATTTTCTGACATGCATCACTGAGTGATCATAATCAGGTACAATTTCCCGACCACACAATTGCACAACTTGTGCATCCTCAGGTGTAATTCTGAAGGCTGTCCCAGCACTCGCTGCCTACACTGTAGCTAACAGGGAGGGATGGTCTCTTGTGCTCTATTAAATGTTTTGAAAGGAAACCCATAGAAACAACAAGGTTCAGGCACAAGGTAGAAATAGGAATCGATGTGCCCCTGCTTTGATAGGCATGCACAAGTTTTAATTATCTACTCATCCAGGATTTAAAAGTTTTCATTTTGCTATAAAAAGCTAAGAATGATGACAACCTGATTTCTTGTGCACACAGGGAATGAAATTGGTTGGGAACATTACCTGCTGTTACTTCTTCCCTTATTTTTCCCATTCTATGAATAATAAATGCAGAATGTATGGGAAATACAGAAATGCATTCAGATGAACAACCTATGATCCTATGTTTTAGGTACAACTTCTATTAATATTTTTATATATTTCCATCCAGTGTCTTTTTTATGCGCACACACACANGACCCCACATAGAGATGGGACAGAAGACTGGTGAGGCTAAGAGGATTTGAAATGATGCAGATGTGATATCTAGTCCATTACTGTTTTTTTCATTTTACAGGCGAAGAAAACTAAGACTCAGAAATCTAGGTAGATTATCTAAAGTTAAAACCTAATATGTGATAGGAAGCAGAATTAAAACACCAAAATTCTTAGCTACTCTCTCCAAACTCCCAATTACTAATTACCGATTAAAAGGTTCTCCTGGAAAGCTTTCAGAAATTGACCCCTGAGGTGACATAGACTAAAAATTCAAAGAGCATCAAAAAGTATTGTAAGAAACCTGTGAAAGAGAAACACTTTATTAACTTACTAGAGCATGATGGGAAGTCAGAGGATGTCTTGAACCTGGAAAACATTCAGCTGGGCCAATCACACCTTTCCATCCCATGTCCCTTTGAAGCCCTCACCCCTCACTCACAATACAGATCTGAGCTGCATGTTGGCACTCTTCAATGTACTTAACCATATTCCAGAACAGAGAGAAGGCACTGCTTATATTTGTTTAGCACTCACTGTGTGCCAGAAACTGTGCTAAGTATTTCACATAAACAACACTTCCAAGTAGGCAATATTACATCCATTTTACAGATGATGAACTGAGGCTCAGATGGGTAAAAAGGTGTTCTTTACTATCCCACATTTTCTCTATGGTATAAGTAGCAGCTGAACATTTT
>NW_007726451.1:543615-545762 GCF_000696425.1 Galeopterus variegatus | reverse complement strand
CACACACACAGACAAAATAAAGGTTGTATTATTGTAGTTTTATATTCTGATTCTTCTTTGTTTTATATTACAGAATCAGAACATATGTATTTATGTCATTAAATACATTTTAAAAACAATTTTTCTGATAATTCTGTTATATTTCATCTATGGTCTCATCCCAATTTATTTCACTTGACTTTTCTATTGTTGGATATTTAAATTCATTTCCAATCCTTAGCTGATAACTCCTTATAAATCAATAAATTGTTCAAGATATCGGTCTGCCTCATCCTATGTGCTGATGCCATTCATGACAGCATGGTGTCATGAAGTGGGAATGGGTTTGGGGAACAAGAGAACTGAGAGCTGAATTCTGGTTCTACTCTGTGATGCTCTGTGCATCTAGGCAAGTCATTGAAAGCTTTTCTCATCTGTAAAATGGAGCTCATGCTCTCTGGCTTTCTTACTTTTCAACATTTCCTCGCTCCATTTCCTTGTAAGAACTAACCGTAATTAGTCAGATACTCTCTTCCTGCACACTCTTGTTCACTCTGTTTCTCTAACCTTGCAACTACACGTACATTCATACCTAATTTTCAAGGTCAAATCCGAATCTAACACCAGCTTCTCCCTTAACTTGTTATGCTTCTTCTCTGGCCTTCCTTTTCCAGCTCCACATGTACTCTGCATCAGGGCACGTAAGCTGACTGTGATACTTCCACCATGCCCCCTCACCCCTTCCTTTTTCCTGGGACCCTCTCCTTACCCTCTCACCCTCCTTTTTGTCTGCTCTTCCTTGTGCTTGAGAAGTCATCTCCAGCCGGAACTCCTTCAGGAGACTTTCCCAACCCCAAGCAATAGACAGAGCTGAGCAACCCTCTTGATGATTCTGTATAGCCTGAACCATGTGACTCTAAGTGAGAAAGATGTTCTTTCTGAATTTAAATATTTGGTGATATTTCCCCTTATTATTTCTGGTAGAATTTCAATCACACTTCAGCCATTTCTTTCCTTTCTCCTTGCTGTGCCTCTAGATATTTCTTCAGCTGCATGTGGTCAAATGAATGGAGTTCCCTTAGATGTGAGCTTATCCTAAACCTGATTAGTCTACGATATCAATTGAGGGAGTTTGAATGAGTCTGTGAGACCTATTCCCTAATATTTAGAAAAACACAGCACAACACAACACAACACAACTTAGAATACATGCCTACATCAAGCAATGTAGTTGACAGTTCATAGAAAAATCCTGAGTTAGATTTCTAACTCAGTCCTTCACCAGCTGTATGGCATTGAGTAAGCCTCTGGGCCATATTTTCTTTATCTATTTACATGGAAATGATATTTGCTAACTCTTAGGGTTCTGTGATTAAATAAATGACATACAGTAACTACTCAGTAAATAATAACTTTATGAGAAATTATTCTAGGCCAGCTGTTGTTAGAAATTATTAGAAATATCCTCAGCTATCTGTTGTTTTTGCAGAAGAATCACATAAAAGGGCTCTTGAAATCCTATGAGAACATATGAGATGTATGTGGTTATTGATATTTGGTTTTCACACCAAAATATCTAATTATTAATATTACTATTATTAATAAAACAAAGACCAGGGATCATAGCATTTATTTCCAAATCTCTAGTACCTCGCTCAGTTTCTTGTACATGTTTAGCTCCCAGAAAAAATACTGAATTGAATTTATGGTGAAATAAATTTTTAGAGGCTTTGATATTCCATTTTTTAAGCATACAATCTATTCTACACATACATATTAGCATATTTATGTGACAATGAAACTACTGGGAAAAGGGAAGATTATTAGGTTAGGGACATTAAATTAATGAAAGAGACATAAAAGATCAAATAGCTTGGGTTGGAATTCCTCTTTTAGAAGGAAAAACTGAGGACCAAAGCTGTTCCATGAATTGCCAGGACACAGAGCTTGAGAGCGGCAGAGCTTGGATCAGAACCCAGTTCCCACCCTTTGCCTCCCCGTCCCCAGCCAGACTTCCTTCATACTTCCCCAGACTGCCTCACCTTCTCTCATCATTGGATCTCCCGTGTCTTCCAAATTTTTATTTATGTATCTAGGGTAAAAGTGAATTTAAATGTAATTCATATAAGCATCGATCAAATGTGCAAAGTGTCTGTAAGTATTTTGTT
>NW_007726451.1:541917-542514 GCF_000696425.1 Galeopterus variegatus | reverse complement strand
ATATTTATAAATCAAGTTCCTTAGCCACACAAGTGTAATTTATTAGTGAAGTCTATTAAGTGTCCATCTATCACAGGATGGTGAGGATTTTAAATAATCTATTAGATGTGCAAATCTTATTCCCTACCACTGATTTTTTTTCTTATTTTTGCTTGCTGGTTTATTTTCCCAGTGAAAAATTAACTTGCTTTTAATCATATAATTTGCATTTTCATATGTTAGTGCTCTTTTCTTGTTTCATGAACTTTCTAAATTACTGTAAATTAACAGGAACACAATTTAACTAATTCTGTCCATGTAGATCAGGATGGCTGTCTTTAATGTTGGCTATGATTATAGTTTCTCTTAGCCTCCCTGAGCTCTCGCTTTATTTTCTTTGTCTCTATTTCTTTGGCTTTAAAATAGAGTTAAGTAGTTTGACTTATTTCTAGATCTCTGTCTCTGTCTCTCTCTGTATTGAAGACATATAAAAGATCTAGTGTTTAGTACAGTTCTCAATTTATCTCTAATAGTCCAAATGTTTGGTGGCAATTGCCTTATGGATGAGAACAGTGGTACAGTGCAGAACGAAAGCATTGGGAAATGCCACCTGACGTA
>NW_007726451.1:540055-541685 GCF_000696425.1 Galeopterus variegatus | reverse complement strand
AAAAACCTTGTCTATTCCAATTGTGGACTCTTTAGGGAAGCTGAACGTATATGCAGCACATTTGTACCTTATGCATGATTTTCTCATTCCTCTCTTTCTATGAATTTCTGTATATCTTAGAAGCTGTCTTTGGCAGCAACTACATGACGTTACACAAATCTGGTAGAATTGGTAAAACAAGAATCTATTAAGTCTACTAAGGGAGTATCAGTGACTGAATGTTATTTTTCAACTTTTAAGTCGTTATTAACGTTCTGAGCAAAGCCAAGCCAAAATGTGAAGACAGGTAAGAAGCCCTGTGGCTTCTTCTAAGAAAAAAGATGAATCTGGTCCCAACCATTGTCTGATTTTTTGCTACCCACTGAGAATGAAACAAATGGAAACAGGATTGAAAATGAAACAAGAATCAGCATTGGACCAGCCTAGCTGGATATTAAACAAATGCTTATTAATCATAGTGTTCACTTTTTCAGAAGGGAGGCAGATGGTCATAATGCTTAGGTGTTCAATTTCTCTCAATTAAACCTAATTCTATCCATGCCTTCTACATTCCCCCAATAATATAATAATAAAGCTTACATTTGCTGATGTTTCTTGCTTTCCCAATGATGTGCCTTGCACTGTGCTAAGAAGCCCTTTATCTGCACCGTCCTGTGTTACTCACATCATCCCTATACATTCCTCACTATAAATCCTATAAGGCTTACAAATGTGCTATTTGCCGAAGTTCACACAGATTCTAAATGGTGGCTATTGGGCTCAAATCTAAGTCTGTCTCCCACGTCTAACCTCTGAATGGCTATTTNATATATATGTATATGTATATAAAATAAGAAAAAAACCTTGAAAATACAAAGAGTTAGAAGCCTTCAAAGGTTTTTTAATGCAATGGAGAAAAAGCAACTTTTATACACAAAAGGCAAAAGAATTAGTGGTGTACCAATGCTCAGGACATATCTTCCATATGTATAGGAGGTTAGTGGGGATGAGGGATCTGCCTTGCAGGAAGACCTGAGAATCACATACGAGAAATAAGAAAGAAACTCAAGGCAAGGAAAATAAAGGAACACAAGTGGGCTTGGGTATGTCCTTTTCAGGGAACAACGTAACTGGACTGGTCTGTTTGAAGTAAACCCTCTGAATTGGCATGTGGAGAGCAAGAAAGAAGACGTGGTTGTTGGGATGATGTTCATAGACTTTTAATTACCACTTTATTTGAAATCATCTTTTTCCTATTCAGAACATTAATTTAACTAATCATAATGAACTGACATTATGATGGCTTAATTGAGGTTAAACAGTTAAGTCTAGTATTTAATTTAAGGTGAAAAAAACTATTGTAGAGTACTATAAAAACCTTGTATGTTCCTGCCACCTTGTGCCCCAAGAATTACCTGGAAACTCCCCTTGCAATTAACAGAGCAAAAACCATTTGTTCTACCATATCTATTTGGTTTTATGTCTTTGTTTTAAAAAGTATATTCAGAGGGTTTCAGAGGAAAGTACTAGGCCTATTATTCGGCAAATTTGAAACTTTAGAGTTGAGTACCTGTCCTTTAGCCTCACTGCAAAAACCTTGTCTATTCCAATTGTGGACTCTTTAGGGAAGCTGAACGTATATGCAGCACAT
>NW_007726451.1:488595-538530 GCF_000696425.1 Galeopterus variegatus | reverse complement strand
TGGTGGCTATTGGGCTCAAATCTAAGTCTGTCTCCCACGTCTAACCTCTGAATGGCTATTTTACCTACTAATGAATAAACTTACATATCCACTTTAAATTCTAATGCTCGTCTAGGTGCAAGTAGCCCTACTGCATATAATCAAATCCATAGGAGTCAGAAGGGATTGTCAAAAAGCACTCAGAGTATCCTTATAGTTTCAGCAGGGTGACACTAAACCTCTTTCCCTGTACCTCCCAAACTTACCTCTACTCTATACATAAATACATGCACAGAGGTTCTTTCATTTTGTAGCTCATCTTTCCTCAGAAAGCCATTGCAAAATTTATTACCTCTTCTGCTTGAGCATGCTTCTGTATGTGGAGTCCAATATTCTCACAATGCGATTTGATTGCACAGTGGGTCCAGGGATGCAAAGCGCCTTTCTTACTCTGTGCTGAGTGATTAGCCCTGGGCTGGGTCTGTGGCAAAGCATAAAGAAATGACCTCAGCTCACAAGCAACTTAAAAAGTTAGTTGATAATACAAGGCATTTGTACATCCAGCATACAAAAACCGTACTGCCTGTGTGCAATTAATTGCTAAAATGTGTAATAAACTCTAATATCAACTGGATTTCTGGGGATCCACACAAAGAGACAGGAGTAGTTGAGGATGACTTTCTATATGAGATGAACCTACCTTTGGCCTTGAAGAAAACCAGCTGTTACTGAGTGCCTACTATTTGGGAAGAAATATGTCATGTGGTAGATGCCTTACATATACTTGCACATTTGGTCTTCACAAAAAAGGGACCATTGTTTTTCACACATAAAGAGAAGGAATCTGAAGTTCAAAAGTAATTAATTGCCTGGAAAAATCCACAGAGTGTTTGAATTGGACATTGTCCCCAAGTGATCTGAATCTATACTTGGTGCTTTTTGCACTACCATACAATTGCTTCAATGATTGCTACATCTTATATAGATAATATTTACCATTTCTTGGCCAGAATCCATTGCCTTTTGGTAAGAGCTCTTGCTTTTATCTTCAGGAGACTGCCCTACCCTCACTCTCAGTGTGTGTCCTTCAGGTAGGGCTGACATCTTTCCATCACCTCTAGAGCAACTGGACATGTGACCTAAGTCTGGACCATCAGCAAAACCAGTTTTACTGATCACAGTAATTGTTCAGGTGGTGTAATGGCAGGTACGTGTAGTGGGATAGAAAGATCTTTCTCCTAGAGATTTAAGATAAGCATCTAGGGTTCTTAGTTGCCAGCTTGCTACCAAAAAGTGAGAGGATACTTGAGAAAGACACCTTAGTGAAGTGACAGGAACAGAAAGCAAGGGTGAAGTGACAGGAACAGAAAGATTCAGGCACCAGAATTTGCTTGCCTGGCCAGGCATGAGTTAAGTTTTTATTTTTGTCTCCACCAATTGGATTTGTGGTTCGCCATATAAAATCAAAAGAGCCCAGGCTTACATGAAAGGTAATTCATGTAATTTGGAGGAGCAGGAAGAATCAAGGTTAAAATGAAGAAAATGGAATGTTTTAAATAAAGGCATTCAATATAAATAGCTAAAATGAGGTGGAGGTGTTATACTGGAGACAGTAGGAGTAAAAACCCCTTGCATTAATTTCCCCCTCTTGCATTAAAGAGGCTGATGGAGTATTGTATTTAAAGCAATACAGCAAATATGTACTGAATATTAAAATGCACTGCAGAAATAATGTGCACCATATATTTGTGATAAAAAGAAAGATGGATATAATTGCAGGCACCCTATCACAAATAGAAAATCTCCTGTGAAATACACTTAAAAAAATGCCGAATGTTTTATGCATATTAAAGCCTTCTCAAAATGATACAATTGCCAGCGGCACCATAGTTCATTTTAAAAGACAAATACATTCTAAAAAATAAAATGGGTGAACTAGAAAACACATTAGTTGTTCGAATTGTATTTTAAGGTCAACCAAGATGCATTTCTAGTTCCTTGCAATTTGAGGGATTTTTATAAAATGATTTTCAGTTGAGATTTTGAGAAACACCAAAGGAAGTCAAAATCTTTCACTTTATTCAGCCAAAAAGTGGCAGCAATTTTCCCCCCTGTATTATAAAAAGGCTCACAACAACAAAAATGACCAAACAAATAATTCAAATAAAGAGCTTCACAGAACAATTACTTTTTGCTTTCTTCTGAGAATTCAAACAAAGCATAATTCTATTTTAAAAGATTAGATCTAAATCACAAAAGTTAATTCAATCCAAATTTTTTTGTTTGCATTATCTCTAAAAATGGTTGAGAAGAAATAACTTTGTTTTAAGTCTAAATCATTCAAATTGTAATTAAAATTTCCAAAATAATCCAATTCAACAAATAGTTACTGAGAAATTACCATGTGCCTTGCACTACTTAGTATTTAAAATACAAAGACAGATAAAATTAATACAATCCACCAAGAAAGGGCCTCTGTTTCCTCATCTGTCAAATGGGGATGGTAGTAATACCTAACTCATAGGATTGTTGTAATGAGTATGATTAATATAGATAAAGGACTTGAAACTGTAACTGGTGCTTGAGAAATATTTTGTAAATGGTTGTTATTATGACTCTGTGAATAATATATTTGCAGAGCTATGGAAACATTAAAGAGGAATGGTAGCTCTATCTTAGGATTAGAGAAGTCTTCACCAAAAAGATAATTTTAGCTAGATCTTTAACTATGAATAGAATTTCACTTAACAAAAAAATGTGAGTTAGGCTGTCTAGGGAGAGACTGGAGGGCCAAAATTCTGGAGCCATGGAAGAGCTTGGTATTTTCAGGGTTTGATGAGAAGGCTGCATTATATCTGAAAGGGTGCTTGAATTTCATTCTCTGAGGCATAGGGGATAATTGAATTTTTTTTGGCAGACTAGAGCAATAATATGAATGAGTCTCAAAATTGCCCCTAAATTGTCATGTGAATATTAATATACTGGAGTAGCATATTATGGAGTTAGAATCACCCGGATCCAGACCCTATTTGCCATTTATTGATTTCTCTTTTTGAAAATGTGAACAATAATAATTATCTCAGAGGGTTTTTATTTTAAAAAGACAATTTATAGACTCCCATTATGTGCCAGGTACTATGTGGTGTTTTCCTACACTTACGGTGATGAGTGAAAAAGATGTATATAAGAGTGTTACACAATGTGATTACTGATATGGTGATGTCCATTTAAAAAGTTGTTGGTTTAATTAATGAGGAGCATCAGGCTTTGTTGAACTCATTAATGAAAGAAAATATCAAGCTTCACAAAACTAATTATAATTGTATAACAATAGTACAATGAATCCTTATCATCCATCTCAGGGGCTATCAACTCATGCCAATCTTGTTTCATCCATGCTCTCACTTACTACCCCTGCTTTCTGGGTTTGTTTGAGCAAGTTTCAAAAGAACTTTTTGAATAATTAAATACGTGTCTTCAAGAGATAATGACTTCTTTAAAAAAAATACAAGAACATATCCCTGTGCCATCATCACACCTAAAAAAGAATTAACAATAATTTTGTAATATTTTAAAATATCCAATTTTTGCTCACAATTGTGTTCAATTTGTTTTTTTGTTTGAATCAGGATTCAAATAAGGTTCATATTGTAGTTAAAGTCTTTCTCGATCCATTTATCTCTTTTTGTTTCTTTGCAACTTTTATTTTGTTGTATAGAATTTTAATTGACCTTCACCAATCCTTCATTTTCATACTCATGTCAAAAATCCTGGTTTTTGACAGCACAGATGTGGTTACTAATTTGCTATACTACATAGTATATGATTTTACTATATGATTACTAATAAACCACACTACATACTATATGATTACCCCAAACAGTTTATGATTTACTGTTTCCAAAGTTTATTTTGCCATTTGGATATATCTCACTACAGATATACAGTGAAAATACTGTGTTTTAAAATTATTTGGAATAGTTCTTCTTTCTATAGTAATGCCACACTAGATATTTAGTTAGGCTTATTTGTTTTCTTTTATTTTTAAAACGTAGGAATTGCTTTTTAAATTTAAATTATATTTAATAATTATGTAAACTACGTACATGGACTCAAAGTCAAATCTACAAAGTATATTCAAAACACAAGCTATTGAGACATGAGAAATGTTGTTTGAGCTGCCTCCTTTCACAAGAGGAATTGTGGAGGCAGTTGATGAATTCATAAGTCTTTAAAATTTCTAGTTTCAGAAAAAGATTTAGGGGTCACCCATCTAGAAACAGATCTAATCTGGGAGTGAAGAGAGTTGGCTGCACAGAGTACTGAGACAGAGCAGCAATGAGCAGCAATGTGAAAACATTTCAGAAACTTCTCAAACCTCTTTTTAAAAATTAATTTACCTCTTAAATAAAATTTATTGTGATATTTAAGGTATACTATATATATAGATATACACACATATATAAGGACTTACTAGAGTGGAACAAATTAACAGATCAATCAGATCTCCTTTTGCGTAAAGAAAAAGTACACTATCTAGTCCTGGAATATTATGAAAGGTTTGGAAATTTAAAATCAGCAGCAATTTTTTTCTACTTTTGCGATATATTATGTACCTAGTTTACAGAGCTAACATTAAGAGATTACTTATTACTTGCTATTCTGCACTTCTATTTGACATCATATCATAAATATTTTCCGTGTTGTAGCATATTCTTCCCATTATCATTTTAATGGCTACACACTATTTCATCTAGTGGATGGACCTTGATTTAATCAGCTGCTGCACCCCCATAGAACAATTAGGCAGGTTCCAATTTTTTTTTTGTTAAAATAATCTTGCAGTGAACACACAATGTTCTTAAAAGATAATCTAAGCAAGCATTGTCTTTAGCTGTGGCAGCAGTAGCAAGTTGTATTTTTGATCATCTGTGTGCATAATACTTTACCAGACCTTGTTCACCAATTAGATGAAATATTTGCCAATTAAGATGCAAGGAAAAGCAAAAACATTCAATGATATTTTGAACCAGTTGCCAAAAGAACAGATGGAATCCAGCAGTATCTGAAACGTTTGACCTGAAGTTGTCCTTTGTGACCACATCAGTTTCTTTTTATGATACATTGCCCAAGTGCAAGGAAAAGCAAAAACATTCAATGATATTTTGAACCAGTTGCCAAAAGAACAGATGGAATTCAGCAGTATCTGAAACGTTTGACCTGAAGTTGTCCTTTGTGACCACATCAGTTTCTTTTTATGATACATTGCCCAAGTAGTAGGTCCCTAATACATAGAAAATGCTACTTTTATCCTTCTTTCCTTTTGCAGATCATACTGTATGCTACCTAATTAAAGTGCCTCATACCAGAGAAGTATAACTGAATAAAGCTTCCTACAGATATAGGTTTCCTTTAGGATTGCATTAGTGTATTTTCTGTTACTTAGAATACCTGAATGCTGGTAATTTACAAAGAAATTAAATTTATTTCTTACAGTTTTGGAGGCCGGGAAGTCCACAGTCCAGGGGGTGCATCTTGGGGGGGCCTTGTGGGTAGCAGTGCAGGGTATCACATGACAAGGAGTGGAATGCACAAGAGACAGCCATCCCTCCCACTTGCTCTCCTTAGAAGCCATCTGAACCACACCCATTACTCCATGAATGGATCAATCCATACCCAAGGCCAGAGTCCTCACAATCCAATCACCTCTTAAAGGCCTCACCTTTCAAATACCATAATTGGATTTCTCATCTTCTTAATGCTGTTACAATGGAGAGCAATGATTTTGGGGGGGGGGGCATTCAATCCACAGCAAGGATAAACTAATCCCAGCAAACACAGTGCTAAAATAACCAGCCACAGCACTGAGCACCAAGAGAGCTCTGTGGTCTTCCGTAACAATTGTACAGGCATGGAAAAAGCTAATAGAAGGGATGAGCTGGGGTTTTGGGATGGAGAGCTGAAAGTTAGAGCACAGTAAGAAGAAAATGTGGGGCTATGGGGCTATATGACTGATTGGATGGAAGCTAGAGATCCCAAAGGACACTGGGTACAAGAATTGGAGTGTTTCAGCATTCTTGAGTGATGAGGCATTAGAAATTCCCTAGGTGGCATCCTTAATTTAATGTCAGAATGCAGCATTTGTGCAAACTTGGGGCTGTTAGGGTACAGGACTAAGAATATCTCAGAAATGGTATTAGTGAATCACATGCAGAACTACGATGGAGGGAGCCTTTCAGAGATGGAGCATGATGGCTTCAGACAGTTAATTTCTGGATAATCTGGGTCACTTTCAACATGCCTAGAGATAATGCAATAGTTGATTCGACCTTGGACTTTTACAGATCTTTTGAAGATGTAAGTGAGTGGAGGCAGACTATTAAAACTTACTTTTTAAATTTGTTAGTCATGTGCTATCATTTAAATTCAGAGAAGCATTGTTGGGAATATGGGGAATTATAATACAAGTCTATTCCAGGTGACCTTAACTTTCTTATATTGGGCCTTGAACTGGATTGAATAATTAACTATGGTTTGAGATGTGGTGAGGCCATTTTTTCCTAAATACTAAGATTATGGTTTTTGGACATTTTATACTTCAGAGGTCTAATTCTTGCCAGATTTATTTCTTTGTAAACCTGAAAAGATGTCTACATTTTGAATCAGACATTCACATTATGCAGGAAGCTATTTTTCACCAAAGATAATCCCTGCTGAGATTTAAATGGATAGGGCCCTAGTCACCTTAGGGCATGAAACATGTCTAATTGTCCCATCTTTTTATTGGAATATTATTTCATTCTAAATTTTATCAACTTCATTAAGATATGAAGACCAAGTTAGAAAGAGCAATTCAGCTAAGATAATTAGCTGGGATTTTTCATTCTTGCAGTCTTTTGCTAACCTAATCATTAACCTGGCCTTTAACAACTTCTTCATTCCTACTGACAGCCCAATTCCCATCTTGAACTCTCCAATACAACCGAAATTCTCCTTCCCTGTACACTGCCCCTGCAACCATCTGAGCAGCAGGGAAGCTTAGAGAAATAGAGCAGTGGTGATGTTGAGATGTGTAAAGACACGGCTGAAGGATGCCCTTGACTAACTCTCTGGATGTTCAGGAAGTCGTTTTGTCCTTCCAAAGAGCCATCTGCTAACATCATGTTTTGAAATACATGAGAAAGTTGACCAGACAAGTGGTGGAGATTTGGGAGTCTTCTTATTTCTTTGTCTTTGTGGCAAACACCAAATCTCACTTTTTCTAAGACCCCTAAGATGGATGGCTAAGAGGAAACCTGAGAGTTTATTTAGGATAATGATTTATAATTCCTTTATCATGACTCACAAGACAGATGGCAGCTCAGGTTCTGCTTCCTCCCATGGGCTATTTTAAATAGCTTCTCAGAAGTTTTGGAAGTGCAATCAAATCTGAGAACTGGCTGGTGAAAAGAAGATGACACAATATTCTTATTGATAAGACAAAAGCTTAAGAGTAGAAGATTGCTAACATTACTTTAATCTTTCCTAAATTTTTCTCTATTTCTCTTGTCTTTACATCAATTGTCAGCCTTTCTCGCTGCCTTTGCTGAATTGCACAACACACTGTCATTAGCCTACTGGGACTTAATGATTACAAAAAAACTTTTAGGTTACTCAAAATCAAAGTCATAACATATTTGAAGATATATTTATTATATACTTTTTAAAAATGGCTCTACCAAAAGGTTCATTAAGGTCTTTAAGATAGAACTCTTATTAACAAATAAGAAAGTGGACTTGGGTCATGAACGAACAATTTATAAGGAACTAAAAATGGGTCTTAACATTTGAAAGAAGTCTAACCTTATCAATAACAAATACAATAAATATAAATTGAAATAATAACAGCTTACATTGTGTGTTGAATCTCATTACATTGGCAAAAGTAAAAGAACAAAGATGCCTGGCAGAAGTGAGACAGTGAGGGCTTTACATCGCAGGGCTGGTATTAATTGGCACAGCCATTCTGAAAAAAGATTGGACAATATGGTCCCAAATTCTTAAATACACGCATACCCATTGAAGCAGCATTTCTAGAAATTAACATAAGAAGATAATTAGTTAAAGCATTTAAAGGTGTTTGTGCACAGATGTTCATAGTAGCAGTTTTTTCTGTAAAAAAAAAAAAAAAGTTTACTTACTGTTCTCTTTCTCTATCTTTTGTTTGAGCACAACTACAGACTTAGAGATTTTTAACTTATATTAACAGGTTACAATTAATTACTGCCGTAATTATTTTTTGCTGCTAAATTTATCCCAAACTTGACAATGGATGTTCCTTCAAGTTGGCTCCTTTATTTTTGAAATGACTGTAATAAATCCTTGCTCACTTCATTATGCCAAGATCTCCTAGTACTTTCCAAATCTCAGACCTGGAATCAGACATTTCTCCAAAGAACTCTGGTTCTTTTCATGGTAAATTGTATTTAGAAAGCAAACTCTGCATGTTAGGTGTGCTTATTGCTATTGAGGTGTCATTGCTTCTTGGACTTTTTAGTGGACAGAGCCAGAAGATATATTTAAAAGGAAATTAATTTCTTTGCACTGGTATTTTTATTACAAATTTAATATTATAGATTTGTTTTTTCTTTACTTCTTTTGTTTCATATTGGTTTCTCCTTTTATTAACACTGAAAATCTTGGCTTAACTTTTTTTGTAGATTTTAATTTATATTAATAGGTTACAATTTGCTTTATTCTAATTGTGTTTTTATTAGTAGTAAATTTTTGAGTGAAATTTAGATACAACTTCTTATTATCAGATATGCTTTGCAGATATATTTAAAAAGATACCTCACTATAATGTAGAAGTAATACTGTGCTCAACAGGTATTTAAAATAATTATTTAATCTGCATGTTTTTGTTATCAATTAAGCCCATTTGATTTTACCTGTGTTGAATTTTAGCATCTGCTGGTTTTTTTCTTTTTGGTAAGATTTTGTTTTTCAAATATGCAAAACCTTTATACAGTTCAAAAGTTGAAACAATATAAAAAGTATAGAGAGGTCTCACTTCTATCCCTGTTCTTTCCACCCCATTCCCTATCCCCGTACAGAGCCCCTTCCTTTGTTCTTTTATTTATCCTTCCTTATTACTCTCTCATAATTTGGCCAGTGAGGCAGCGGAATTATTTGCCCAAGTGCATATGGCCACAGAGTGGTGGAGCCGTGATTCAAGACAAGGCAGTCTGGCTGCAGAGACAGGACTCTCAGTCACCTCATGAAGGCCCTATGTAAATAACATTGTGGGAAAAAACAGCCTTTGAAATCAGCAGGTTCTGTTACTATCTGTGTGACTTTGAGTTAATCCTTAACCTCTCTGAGCTTCAATTCCCCAGTTATGAATTAGGAATAATAATGCCTACTGTGCAGAAATATAACAAGAAATGGAAATAATTTGTGTGAAGTAAGTAGCAGATTGCTAAGCATGTTGTAATTGCTCAGTGAATGTTACCCATTATAATTAGTAGCAAACTATAATAATATTAGTTATACAGAAGAACACTAGAAAATCTTATTGTTGAGTTGTTGAAGTATGTTGCTATTTTATTCATGTCAATTCTATTTAATAAAATTAAAATTTCCTAAGAATTTGTGAACTTGAGTTATTGAGCCAAAAAGGAAATAAGCCTAGGCTTGGTAATTCATGGTTTTAAAAAGGTTAAAACAATCTCAGAGGGCTGTGCTGACATTGCTTTATTTTTCAAAATAGAGGTTTCAATATTTTAGTGGGAAAGAAAATTTTACTATTACTAGGAGGCATTTAGAACAATAAGGCAATTTCTGGCTGACATGAGTCTTGCTCAAAGTTGTCTTAGTTTAATTTTCTCATAGTTTTCATTTTCTGTTTGCAATGCAAGATATTCTTATGCTCCCTATGTTTTAAAGAATTTTCATCCTGCATTTAACACAAAGAAGATTGAATCATGCAGAGGTGGAATTTAATTTGTATAAAATCCTCTTAATAGCATGGTCTAATTAAGACACCCATTAAATTCATGTAATGCTAATTTAATTTGGAGGCAAATGTAATTGAGCACTATTGCACTTCTTTTAACAGAAAATTAGCACAGTGGACATAAAATGGATGTGCTAATTGGATATTGTTATCAGGAATATTATATGAATGAAAATCATAGCTGTTATCTTGATGGAAATCATTATTTTATACAATGAGACATACTGAGCTTACTAGATTTACTAGCATAATTTATATAAAGATGTATGAGCAAAACTGTTAGTGACGTCTTCTGAAGACAAAGGTCATTTAATAGTTTTTAAAATGACATCAGTTAATTCCTCAGCCTGTGCCTTAGAGAGTTTGTTATATTGCTGACATTTATAATGGTAGATTGAGCACATTGACTTGGATTGAGGTAGCAAATCGCAAACTTTTTGATCTCTAACTATTTATACTCCAAAAAATTATTCAGGACTTTAAAGAGCTTTTATTGATATGGATTATATATATTGATACTTATTAGGAATTAAAACTGAGAAATTAAAAATTATTCATTAATTCATTTAAAATAACAACCATAAAAACTATTATATATTAACACAAATAGCATGGTTTTTCTTAAACATATAGGTCTTCCAAATGTTGACAGATTTCATTATAAATTGTAAAAATATGACATTTGTTAATATCATACTGTTGAAAAGTCTGTAAGTACTGAGAAGTTTTCAATGTCTTGGTGGTAGACACACATTTTCTAGAATTTAAATTTTTTCTTAAAAGCTGTCAGTTTTTTTCTTCAAAGTGATAGATTTACTAGTTCATTTTTGACAAAGTATCTGCTGGTACCCGAATCTGAGTATCCACAGTTTATTGTTTGTTCTTTCAGTAAAAATCATGTTAATAAAAAAAGCAGATAGTTCATCTCACATGTCAAACATAGTTCTTCTCACAAGTCAAACAATTGCTCAAATGCTTTTCACTGTCTTCAGTATGCAGCAGAATTTATTTACATAAGCTTCCCATTTTATCACAGAGAATATTAAAGAGATGTGTAATCAAGGGTTTATATGTAAATAAATTTAATACTCTTTACAACTTTGACAAGGGTATTCTTAAATAAACTTGGCCTTTTTCTTCCCCTTGAAAGTGAGTGGCTTTAAAAACTACATTGTCCTCAATTTGGTGATAAAATCTTGAATCATGTTAAGACTAAGCAGTTTTACCCACGACTCTTTTTGCATCATTTACAAATGTCAACATAGCGAAAAGGTCAAGCATTGTCTTAAAATTATGAAAACCATTTTGACCTGAGGACCACTAGAAAGTGCCTTGGGATCCCCAGGGCTCTGTGGACCATACTCTGTGTAAGCCATAGGAAAATCTATATTTGCTCAGATGTCCTTGAATCGGGGCAGAGATAACATTTACGAAGGAAGGTGGACCTATTTCTATGATGCCACCCACACACTGAGGTGCTGTGGGCCATCTAGGAATGTCAGCTGTCCCAGTCCCCTTTCCTGCCCACTACTCTAGCCCCATACCTCAACCACCACCAAAATAATGAACACACGTAACAGAGGAGATTTAAGCAAAATGCTTTGGTCAGATTATTTGCGGAGGGGGTTAAACTGCCATGGATTGCAAAAATTAAAAAATTTTTTAGAACAAGTGAATGTTCTTATGAGTGGATATTAAGATAAAGCCAGATTCAGAATTTGTATTAGCTTAAGTTCTGAAGGAGTGGTAGACTCTGGGATTGCATACTTCAACACTTAACACAGCTATTATAAATACACAGCCCCATCAACTTTGTTTCAAAGGGCTCTCCTGAAGAAAGGTCATTGCTACTGACAATTATTCCTGGTTCTATTATCCCAGGCATCCATGCTGGAATAGTACAATCATGGCAGATTGATGTGGAAAGATATCAAAAGCTCCTGTTGCCTTCTCAAAGGTGAGGTTCTTAGGGGTTGATTCAGTCATTCAAGGAAAAAGCAAAGTATTCTACTGATATGAAAAACTGAATGCCTCATTCCGTCTTCCATTCCCATTTTCAAAATGCTATTTAAATCAGTTATTGCCTAGAAAGAAATTAGGGATGCAGATTACTCTCCATGTTCCTTGAGAATTTGGGGGTGCTATGAGCTGTAGAAGGAAGACCAAAAACTCTCTTGCCTCCAAATCCATACAATGTACTTCCTTAGTAGGTTTTGATATAAATAAGATTTCTGTTTCTCAAGCAGTCCAGAAAAAGGGCTTCACTTCCAGTCTTGGGCAGGTGAGGAAAGGGAGAGTGAGTAGAATAATTTAGGGGGATTGAATCACGCAGAGGTGGAAGATTTGCTGTTGCTGAGTGCTTGGAAAGATGACCGCAGATACAAATGTGGAAAGAGCTATTAGCAAATTAACGTGCATATTGTACTTTGCGTAAGTCCTTTGTTTTTATTATTCATTGTTTAAAGAATTTTTCTTTCTTTTTACTAGTTTGGACAGGGTGTTTGCTAAGAATGAAGTAAAATTCTAGTATCTTGCATTTTAAGATCCCTAAACAAGCAAGAATTTTTAAAATATTTAGTCTTAGAATAAAAGGATAAAAATGCATAATATTGTTAATTATGTTTCTTTAATGGTTTTTGCCACATAGGTGACAATTACTGGGTGAAAGACAAGATTTTTATATGACTGAAGGCTTTGGGCATATCACCTGATCTGTTACCTTCACTACTGTCCTCTCATCCACGCAGAAATTGGTTGAGCATAACACAGAGTGAGCTGTCCAGGGAATGATCAAGGCCCACCAGCTCATACAAATTACATTTAATATTTTATTTTATAAAACAAGTAAGTTATCAATTAATTTGCAAAGAGTAGTTCAAATTTAAAGCCTCATTCTGTCTCTGGGCTCCTGTAAAGAATGATACTGGACAAATTTTTATTTTTTTTCAAGTTATTACCCTATCATAGATTGTTTTCTTACTAACAAAATAATTGTAAATCCCAAATATGTCTCCTTGGGGAAACATGAGATTTCAAATGGATTTCTGCTAGAATCGATTGACATCTGGAATGAAAATCTTGCTGTATGTTCTGTAATTCAGTCTTTCTAAGTTTTTTTTTTTTTTTTTTTTTTTTTTTTTACTGTCCTGCTATTCACTGTTTCTAAAGGAATTATAGAAGGAATGAGAATAAATGATAGAGGACAAATTGAATAGGTAATGATGCAGTTAACGGACCACTGAGTTGTGTAAAATGGACCTTGGATTCTGCTGCCATTTCTGTAACTAGAATATTGTGACTGTATACGGATTTCAGAAAAGTAATAGGTAAACAACTCCCTAACTCCAGATTCGCTGAGGACAGGTGGGGGCCTGGAAATAGTGGCTGAGAGGGCTCAGGGGGCTGGGGGCTCACTTACTGGTGCATGCTCAGATGGGCTCTGGAAAGCTTAGTAGAGTCTGAAGCTGGTTAGAGAAGTCATATTCTGTTGGTCACTCTCTGGTGTAACCTGAGAATCATGCTTTCCCTCATTCTAACAGTTTATCTTCTTTGCCTGTCTTATTAGAAGTCAAGCTGACCTTTTTTTGACCTTTAAATATCCACTTCCTGTGACTCAGAAATAACTTCCATCACCCCTGGTGGATGCATCAGTATCTCTGATGCTTCTATAGTATAGATAAAGAGAACTAGAGAGGACACACCTGGCCACTCCTCAGTTCAGCAGCCCTGCCCTATCCAAAGCCCCAGTAGCTGTCTGGTCGTGACAGACACCCCCCAGCCCCTCCTATCTCCATTCTTCCTCTCCCCTCACCACCAGGGCAAACTCTTGTTCCATAGAATCATCGACTCCTATGGTAGCCCCAGCTTTGAATTTATTTTAGTCAATCTTATACAGAATGAGGGCGAGAACTGTTTTGGGGAATTCCTTGACTCTATGGACCAGATATCTCTTTTCCTCAGTTAAACTTTCCTTCTTGACGTGCTACAGGGAAGGGAGAAGCAGGGGGCAAGATATCAAGTGAACCTGGTCTTGGCGTGAAGGGGAAGGAGGTGTCTCTGAGTCTTAATAATGCCACAGAAGGATCAAGCATCGTAGGAGTCTGCTGGTTCAAGCCACAGAATCTGTTTGGCACTTCCCACACCACTAAAGGGTTATATTTCATTCTCTGATTTGAATTTTCTGTCTACCTTGAAGAAGAGAAAAAACATATGAAACATATAGTAAGCACCCACTACATAAGTCAGAACAGGTCGGCTCCTTTAATTCTCACAACAGTCCTGTGAGATGGTTGCTATTATTCCATTTAATAACAAACTGGTGGCTCAGCGAAGGTTGCTAATTCTCCCAGGATCTTATTCCTAGCAAGTCTTTCTAAATCCAAGTTTTGTTTTCATTCTCCTTTCCATATCATGCTGCTGTCCAAAGACTACATTTTCTTCATTTCCCAATCACTTTTCAGCTCACACCTTTCCCATTTCCCCTGCTAGGTCACCTTGTTCTTGGCACTGCTTTCCATATTCATGGCCAGCAGTGTCCTTCCCAGTGCGTGAGGCAATGATCAGTGCTTTTTCTCCTGTGATTTCTCAGTAGAGAAGTTGTGGATGTCACTGCACATGGAGGCCACCTCCAAAGGATGCACACGTACGTTCAGAGCAGATTACAGGACCTGGTGGACGTGGCCAAAGTGCACACTGCCTATGTGTATTTTTAAATGAGTATTCTAAATTTTAAAATGATCTCAATGTCTTGCTTTCTAACTTAAAGTCCATATCATTTAATTGTTTTGTAGGGATTCCTGGTCACAGCTAAAGTCTATTTTAAACTTTTGTGTTCTCTAATGAGGAACTTTTAAAAGTCCAGATAAAAGCCCACTACTCAGCAGTTAGAATAATTCAGTGAAATTAACCATGTAAATGCTCAATGAAGCAAATGATTAAAGAAGAAATGAATAAAAGTAAATATTAAAAATGGGTAAAATTGTATCATGTCCTTTCTGGTATTGCTTATAGATCATAATTAAATTGTGGTGGCTAAAAAGCACAAATTCTACCTCGTCTCTCACCACATGTGAAGAATTATGTTGATGTGTTTCCTTAGTTTTAGAGTGATAAAGCAGATGCCACATTTTTGATTTTTAAAAAAATCACTTAATGCATTATTCTTTAATATTTGCTTTCTTTATGATCACTGAATATAGAAACTCTTCTGATTTGGGAGTAATTTTAAGCATTTGCCTGGCCGATAATCTCAGACACAGACCTGCAGCCAGAACTAAAATATTTTTTTGTTATTGAGAGCCCTGCTCTCTTTTCCAATAAGGGCTATATATGAATATATAAAAAATAATTATATTTATAAATTGGCATTAAAATAAACCCAATGTTCTCATAATTCTTTTCAGCTTACTGAGCCCCTTAATATGCAGACCTCATTTTTATTATTATACAATCATGAAAGGAAGCTAATGTAGATATTATCATTCCCATGTCACAAGGGAGGAATTGAAGATCAAAGAGGGTAAGTGACTTTCTTGAGTTTCTCAACTAAAGATTTTGAAGGAACTGAGATTGAAATCCAGAGGGGTTGACTTCAAAGCCCAAGTTCTTTTCTCTAGATTGCAATACCTCCCATTGATTGACAAAATTAAAGTAAGAACTAAGAAGGATTGTATTTTCACGAATGTTCTTTTTAGAAGTCATCATTAAGCAGCTACTAGGTACCCATGTTGCTCCCGGCAGGTGCAGTGCAGATGGGTGAAGAGCTGCTGTACCTGCCCTCAGGCCGTAGGCATGTCAGCAGCCATGGATACCACGGAAAATAAATGGCTGTTGTGAGAGCAGCAGGAACAACTCACCAGGGAAGCACAGTGATGAAGCGAAAGCTTCACATTTGGGGAATTCTGCAGAGCCTAGAAAAAAACTCTCCCTCACTACCGGTGTGTTTCTTAAGCAAACACCTGCCTAACACAGAATGAAACCATCACTACTTTGTTGAGGGGACCAGTGTTTGTATGTGTGAAGCTGGAAGCAGAACCCAGACCTCATGACTTCAAGCACAATAATTTCACCAATGGAAATTATTGCAAAGAGCTAACCATGCTTTGACATTCCACTTCATCCCTGTCTCACTTCCACAGCTGTTAGTAGGTCCTTTGGTCACTGATAGATTCACATCGAGATTATATACCTGTTCATATGCAAGCAATGAGTCTGTGAAAACAGAAGTATATGAGCTCCTGATTTGGCTCTGGCATGAACTCAAATAATTTCTTTCAGCCTAACCACACTTACCTTTCAAAACATCAGACGATTTCACAGCTGCTTCTAAGACACGTGAAACTTGGAAAAGGAGATCTACTCTTTCTTCTCTGTGCTACTGTGGTGCACCAGGCCTGCTGCTATTCTGTGCACCTCAAAGCTCCTTGATGGCGGCCAGGGGCAACGAGGACATTCCAGGCAGCAATATGACACAGTCTCTAACCTACAAACGCCATTATCCTCTCTCCTATAAAGCAATGCCACTTGGTGAACAAATGGTGTGACATGGTTGCACACAGTTTATTCACCTTGACACTCTGCCCTAAGTATCAGGACAGAATGGCTGCTACCATTCCTGAAACTCTCTGGAGCATACCGGATACTGACTAGCTTTTTATTTATGACCCAAGGTTTAGCCCATGTGAGCTGATACTTTGTCTTCCTCTTAAGGCTTCCAAAGCTCCATCACAAGCCCTCCTCTAAGGTGAAGTTCACTGGACCACACATCATTCCATCTGTATTATTTCCTTCATTTGTCTGTGACTTTTCTCAGATAATATTATTAATCTGAAGGGGTCACTGTAGTCAGGACAACCAGTAGCGGTTTCTGTACTGCTGAATACTAAGCAGATCCTTTATTTTTCTAGGTTAAATTCCATCTGGGTTCGGGTTTATTTCTCTCTTTTGCAAAATCCATACCCTTTGTCTTTCTATACGCTATCTTGGTTCTGTATTACCAACCAAAGCCAGTTCCTCTGAACCCACTTAATTAGTATATTTAATCTCTACTAACATCAGTCACAGATTTTATCCAGCATACATAACCAAACGATCATGACTGGACATAGTTTTAAATCACATATATGTACAGGATTTCCCACCTCACAGTTGCATGTGTCTTTCTAAGTGTTTCATCTCTCTATCAAAGAGTTCCCCTGATTATTACACTTTATAATTTGGAGTCCTGATTTCCGTGACGTGGGCTCTCGTTGCCGGTAGGTCAGAGTCAGCAAAACACTGTTGCCTTGGCCACATCCAAGTCTCTGGGTGCAGGGCCCCAGAATCAGTATTTCCTAAAAGCTATGTGATGATTTTAATATGAAGCTAGGCTCACATCTTCAGCCTTTGGGAAAGACCTTCTGATTTGATTCAGAGAATGCTGGGTCTGTTCCCAAAATTGTCTGTCTTCTTTATTTATTTAGGCAATATTTATTAGTATCAAACATTTGATATGTAACTCAAATTAAATATTCGCCAAATGTGGGGCCACAATGGTGACTCTGCAGGTGGAGGACATTCCACTAACTTTTACCATTTCACATCTTCCTGAGTGGCTGAAACACACACAACCATTTTAGTTGCTGTTTTATTGATTCTCTGAGAATAAGCATACAAATATACAAAGCTTCTTTCTCACTTTATATTTTCTCTTGGCTAAATTCAGTCATCACAAACAAAAATTAAGGCCCTAATACATGCTGGACAAATTCTTGGGGTAAAGTAGGAGACAGGCCCGCCCTTACCAAATGAAGACATTTAGCAAGCACTTTAAGTGTGATAAGTGACATAAAGAAATCTAGGGCACTCATTTTACATGTCAGGTATAATAATCTGATTTTCAGTCTGCCAGACTACATCTTTCTTTCTATTCAAGTGAATTATTCCAAATGCTTTTGATTAAAAGCCCACTTACAAATCTTAAGTCTATTGATTGTTCTCTGTACCTGCTTTCACATGCCACCCATCCGTTATTTTCACAGCCAAATTAAGTGTCCTAAAATAGTCCATAAGAAAAATAAACTGGCCTAACCCATAGGCCACGATGGCTAAAGATGATTTCAGGTGGCAGGATATGGATTTTTGAGAAATTTTTTATGGAAATACATTTCTTTCCATTAGCAGTTTCTACACTGTTCACAGCATAAAAGCCGGCAGCATCTATCACTTCTCTTACAGGAAGAATAGCATGTTCTGGGTGGACTTTTCTCTCTATAAAAGCCAATTAGGATGTTTCCAGATTAATTTTGAAGTTGTTTTTGACATTTTGGATGATGTTTTTGAGTTCTGTATCCTCACCAGTCTGTAGCATGAGGAATTGAAGGCCCCACTGTATATATGTGCCTGGCAGAGCCTGGGTGACCCTTGTTGTTTTCATGTTGGTCTTCCCACTAGGTTGTATGTAGTTCACCAGGGAAGAGCTCCAAATATAGGACTTTTTTCCTTTCTAGGGCCCTAAATAATTCTAGCATACATGGCATCTGTGAGCCAAAACAAAGAATATTTTCAAGTCCAAGTAAGATCTGTGTTTTCTTAGAAAAGCAAAGAAGAAATTAAAGGAGGATGAAAAATATTAGTTTGCTTTCATTCAGATCCATGCATAGCAGGGGGAGTCAAGCCAGCCTTCAGTGGCATTGGACCTATCAGTCATACCAAGTATGTTTCCAATCCTCCTTTCCTTTCATGGATGAGACAATGTAATGGAGAAAGCATTTAACTAAAATGAGGATCTAGAACAGAAGAGGAGATCAAAATAACAGGAGTATACATGATACTTTTTGCATCCATCTCTGTTAGACATCTGCCAGTTTCTGTAATTCAGAAGAGCTCCCCAAGTAGTTAATCTGATGGACTCTGCCTTAGAAATCCCCACATTATCTGTTCCCAAGTCCACTTTTAAAGGGTATAAATGAACAAGAAGGAGATGCTGTGGATATCATGTCCCCCAAACTCATTGAAGTTTGGTCCCCATTGTGACTGCTAAGAGGGAGGGAAATCCTATTATGGCACTTGAAAGGTGGGGCCTTGAAGAGGTGATTAGATTGTGAGGACTATGCCCTGGTAAATGGATTAATCCATTGGTGGTTTAATAGTAGTGATTGGCATGGTTCTGTTGGCTTTAAAAGGAGAGCATGTGAGAGTCTCTCTCTGCTTCTGCCACTTTGCCATGTGATATCCTGCCTCGCTGAAGTCACCACCAGGAGAAGGCCCTCACCAGATGTGTTCCCTGGACTTTGGACTTCCCAGCCTCTCAAATCAAAAGCAATATTGTTTCTTTACAAATTATTCAGTTCCAGGTATCTTGTTCTAAGCAACAGATATGGACTAACACAGGAGACAGCACTAAAACCTATTCATTACCAATTAAAGCATATATACATTATTTAGATGAGTCTAATTGGTCTCCCAAGGGAGTTTTCTGTTGCTTTACCTTCCACAGATTTGTCACCCTTTTTCCCCTGGGTGATGGAGTTGCCAAAGATTACTCAAAGCCCATCTCTTCTGAGCAGTGAGAAGCCCAAAATGGGGTTAATCTACAGGAACCCTCAAGAGAGAGGCATTCATTTCATTTGGGAAATTAACCCCAAATTGAGGTTCTCTTCCTGCATTTATTCTCCAGACCAGGAAGTTACGGGGAGAGAATACAGGTGGGGTTTTTGCTAAGTATAGTTTAACAAGTTTAACAATAGAAGCTGGTAACATTCAGTAAAACAAGCAAGGTGACATTCCATAATGCAATTTTTAAGAAGTTAAGTTGATCCACAAACAAAAGCTTGATTTTAGCAAACATTCTCTCTCCTTACAGCAATTACCCAGTATCTTTACATATCAATCAGTAAATTGTCTGTCCTTTGAGCCAGCAACATTGCTGTGCTACAATTCTTTACCTTACATTGGAGACTAGCCTGGGGAAAATTTTCCTGTATTTTGCAAGGTTAACATTTTATATGTACTTTTAAGAAGCTAAGCCAAACCCCAAACTGCAAGGCTTTGGAAAACCAGGCCATGTCAAATACATTTGCTTTATGTGTACTCCACAGTTTTCATTTATGGTTGAAGACAAAGCAGAAGCCTGGTTTCTTGGGCTTTCTATTCAACCCATTCCTTCACCTCCCACCAGGATGTCCATAAAGATTCTCTTTGAAATTGCACCACTTCCCAAAAGATATTTTCAACTCTGTAGAGCTATTGGATGCCAACTCATTTCATCAAGGAGGAAACAGATTCAAAGCAAAAGAGGGCGTTGACTAAGGTCCCATGGGTGGCAGTTGCAGCTTGCTCTCCTGAACTCCGAGCCCAGTTCACTTTCTGCTATGCTGTGTTGCTTGCCATGACATCATCCCTCAGTTAACTGTGGACATCGCCTCACATATGTGTTCAATAGCATCCCAAGGAAAGCAAGCTGAACATACATGCAAATCAGCAAAGGCAGCTCTGAATAAGAACAATGTTCAGCAAGCTTATAGGATGGCTCCAGGTGTCCGTCCTTCTGCTTTCCCCTTGCTATCACTTTCCCTGTTCTCAGGGGAAATCATTTCCCACTGGCTGTCTCTCAAGGTGAGAAGAAATTGAATGTTTTTAATTTATATTTTCCTCGGCTTCCTTGGCATGCAATCAGTGCATCTTTGTACCTTTACCTCTCCAGCTGTTCTTGTGCAGAGCTAAACTAACCAAGAATGCTAAAAATGCCAAAGCCATTTAGTGAGAGGGAATTTCCCCAACTGCTTCAACATTCTTAAAGTGACTAATCAAAGTCATAAGGCATCAGATAATAATGATATCCTTTGGCTGTGTTCTTAGTGGATTGTACACCTATAAGAAAATCCATAACAGAAAGGAAAATAGAAGTACACTGGGAAGCAAAATCATTTCATTTCCTATGCAGCAGGTAAAAATGTGGCATCCTGAGTAATGCCTTAACTTTGATTTTTACCTTAAGAGTCCTATGATGAGTCTGATTGTTAGGTGTGGGCATTAGATTAACAGGGGCAGAGGAAGTTCCCGTTGCCTTCTAGGTTCATACAGTATAACTGTAACTGGAAACCCAATTCATCAGTCATCTGTCTTGGAAGCCTGGGATTCTAATATTTGGATTCTAAAATTAAACTTGAGTCTTTTGATTTTATTTCTTTTATATTCTGGTGTCTTGTCTGTTAGCTCCTGTTCTTTGCATTAGAGGGTAATATGCCATGGTATTTCTACACATCCCTGGACTATCTTTCTAAGAATGTATAGCAAACACCCTTGGAAAATAGAGGTAGTTTCTCCCTCCAGGGCAGAAGGCAGTATAATCACCATAATGTCTCCCTACAGGGCCAAGGTTGGGCAGGTTTGCTTGAAGTTTCCTTCATAGATTGGGTATTTTCTAACTTTGAGGTTCCCCAGCTTTGGCACAAACCTTCTGTGTGTGAAGCATCTCCTTGGGGCCACCTCCACATGACCCCCACTCCCATGGGACTTGAGGGAAAAGAGCAACAGATGAGAAGAAGCAGCTCATACTGCCTCCTATGCCATCATTAATAAAGCACATTGTCTCTGATCCAGGAGTTTCATGTCTTCTGTGATCATTTGAAACCAGCTGGCTGACTTATTAACTAGCAAGTAGGGTTAAATCTCAGACCCTTCACAGATCTTGACACCTGGTTTCTTCTTTCTGGAGCTTCAACCTTAGATCTGATTATGACTTCCAGCTACAAAATCTTCATCCCAGCCTACCTTCCCTGCTTTGGGGGCACAGCCTATTTTTCTGGTACTCCTTCCTACTAGATTACTCACTAAGCTTGGCTCCCTTTTTGAGGTCACAATGAAACAGAATTCTTGTGAGTGTCTAGAAAAGTTAAGATAGAAATATTTCAACTTATGTGCCACTTCTAACTATTTGATAATGATAGTCTGGAGCTTAAAATTGAAAGATTCAGAAGTTTTGTCTAAGTTCAGGGTAGAAAAAATGCATGATCTATAGAAAGATGTATGATATGGTTTAGACACTTAAAGTCCAAAACATTGGCATTAGGGCTCAAGGATCAGGCATTGCTGGTGATGGTGGAGCCACTACCCATTCAAATAGGTAACTATTCTAGCTATTTACAGAGGATAGATGTGCTGAGCTCTTTCCAATTCTTTCCCTGATTCTTCTATGGACAGGCAATTATGATCCTTCTGATGAGGTTTAAGGGTGGAAAAGCACAACTTGCATAGGCATTAGTGTTATAAACCCACTCTTAATTAAACAGGTTTACAGAATGCATTGTTAATTTATGACGTTTTTAAATGGTGACATTTCTCTCTATTTTTTAACACTAAGAAAACTGGTAAATCTCCTAAACATTTACCTTATTATTTTTTTTTTAATGAAATCTTCGTCACTTGTTATTAACCTATTCTTTGCTTTGACTGCTAAGAGACTCAGAAGCAAGTTTTTCTATTAACCAGAAATAGTTCTCAAGCTCTGATACACATCAGAAACACACGACAAGCTTTAAAAATCCTGATGCTTGGGTTCCACCTCCACAGAATCTCAATTAATTGGTGTGTAATGGATCCTGGGATTGTTAAAAGCTCACCATATGATTATAATACAAAGCAGTAATTTGAAAACCACTATTTCACAGGATTTTACATCTAGTATTTTAAACTGTCTAGAATTCAGTTTTGGACTGGTATATAGCAGAGGTATAACTTTTATTTTATTTTCACAAGTGGCTGATTTTTTCCATTATTTATAAAATCTATTTTTTTTGACTAGTTTTGTTTTCCTCACTGATTTTTAAATGATATCTTTACAAATATAAATTGCACATGTTGATTCTGTTTCTTGGCTCTCTATGTTGTTTCATTGGTCTATTTGACTACTCCTTAACCAATATAACACTATTTTGGTTACTATAGATTTATAGGGTGTTATGATAGATAGCTAGAAAGATATTGCACTACTTTTTACAAATGTTCTTGGCCAAGTTATATATTTTATTTTTCAGAAAAAAATTTAGAATATACTCATCAGTTTCCATCATCTGATGCTTTGGGCCATATGGAACCAGTCAATACCTGTGGTTAGGGGAATATGGTGTTCTGAGTGACCAGACCTGAGTCCCATGTTCTGACCTTGGAGGACCACCTGGGAGCACATAATCTGAGATCCAGGAAGGGGATTTTGGGAGATAGGGTATAGTGTCAGGACTGTAGGGAAGGGAAAAATCAGAGAATTAGGATGCTATTACTTCAAAGGGCAGAAATGGCTGTGAAGCATCAAAACCCTGCAAATGCCCACTACATTTAAATTGATTTTTATGGCACTGGGAATCAGTCCAGGAGACAGCTGTTAAGTGGTGGACCTCCAAAAAGGAAGCTATAGTTACAAATGAAGAACTCCACATATCCATCATTAAGTTTGCTTTTCAGCACTGCATTACTGTGGCTGCCTTCAAGGTTATGCTGTATCATGAAATTTCCCTACTTTCAACAATTTAGTTATCCAGAGCAACCCATTCATTTGCACAAGAAGAAGGGAATCAGAAAAATTAAGAGTTGAAGTGGCCTGATAGATGGAAGAATTCCATCAAATAACTATAATCAGGCAGGGAGTCTTTTAGAATTGAATCAGAATTTCAAGGCCACAAGTCTTATCAATCCATTCTTTGTAAAGTCAGCTTCTCATTATCCTTACAGATGAGTTCCCAGACCCTGCATCCTAAATGGCTTTTTCATAAAACTCTGATTAGGGATTCTATTGATGTTACCATGGATTTTCCTATCTCAGGGCCTTTGCACGTGCTCTTCTTACTGCCTGAAAATTTCCTCACCTTCATTCTGCCTTTTTCTAGCTAAGTACAACTCATGTATTAAATATTTTCTTGGTATTTTCTTAGAAATTCCTGGATGGCTTAGAGTGGCTTTCAACATCCTCCATAGTTTGACCATCATCTATTTGTTTATTTTTTGGTCTATCTCCTAATAAACCAGGCTAGTCACCTAAGTGCTCTCCTCTCCCCTATTATTTATGGTTGTGTCCTCTGCAAACATTTCCCATTGTACAGGAATCTTTCTATTCAGGAGATATAGTTTTTTTTCCTACTCACTCACAGGCCCTTTGCTCATATGTAATCACCTTCTGAACAAGAATTATAGGGATCTGAAAATATGTGTTGTGTTTGGATCTGTCTCTATGTTAAGGCACTTCCTCCAAGTAAATTTTGTTACTTCAGGATAAAGGCCAGATTTCAGTCATTTTTTGCACCTTCCATAGAACTTTAAGTGGGTGGCAAGAAATACTTAATGGCAAAATTTTTCAAACTTTAGCCCTCATCAAAATCACCTGGAGAACTCAGTAAAACGCAGATTGTCCCCCACCCCCAGCCCTGAATTTCTGGTTCAGAAGGTCTCAGATGGAGCCCAAGAGTTTGCATTTCTAATTAGCTCAGGTGATGCTGCTGCGGCTGGTTCAGGAATTGCACTTTGAAAATCACTATTCTAGGACAGTGTTCTCAAACCTGGTTGCACGGGCCGGCCCGGAGGCGCACTGCTACATTGCGCTGCTTGGGAGCGCGGTGGCGCTCCCGCCGAGGGTTCGGATCCCACATACAGACCGGTTCCCGCTCACTGGCTGAGTGAGGGCGGGCGCAGCACTGAGGTTTGTGATCCCGTTGCCGGTCCCGGTCCGGTACGGGTGCGACACTGAGGGTTGCGATCTGTTGCCGGACACGAAAGAAGACAAAAAGGAAAAAAAAAAAAAACCTGGTTGCATATTAGAATCTCCTGAGGGGTTTAAAAAAAAAAAAGTCTACCTGGGCTCGATCCTAGACAAATTAAATCAAGATCCCTGAGGCTTAGGGTGGAAATTTTCTGATGAAAAGAAAACAACAACAACAACAAAAACCAAAAAACAACAACCACAGCTCCTTAAGTGATTTTAATGTTCAGCTAGGGATGAAAAACCATTGTTCTATACAAAGAGCAGATGAAGAAGTCGAGTCCTGAGCAAGAGAGCATGCTTACTGGGAGGTAGGCTACAGCAAACTTAAATAACCTTGTGAGCAAGTATGAGTCAGGGCGTGCGGTTCACATCTGAATATGCTTACAGTTAACATGCAGATAGGAAATCTGAGATGCTTTCTGAGATGATGCTGGTCTAACAAGCTACCGGACAATTCCTGTCCAGGAGTCACACTCTGATTAGCAAAGAGTTCGGGCACCCATGAAGAAACAGGGTTGGGGTAATCCAGGGATGAGAGAGGCAGGTGGGCAGACAAGGCTAGGGATTGAAACAAGGCTGTAGAGCCCACATCCAGGATCCTTCAGAAGTTCAACAGGAGAAAGGCAGGGGGAGTGCTGGGAGGTGCCACTGTGGAGGAAGTTGCTTGAAAGCCACAGGTTTAAAACTGTAAGTGAACTTTTGGAGAAAGCATCTAGTCTTGATGAGACTGCCCCAGACTAAGCATGCAATTTCTGCCTGACAGAGGAGGCAGTCATGTGAGCAAACAAGCAAATGCAGCTTCTGCAGAGGCATCCTAACAGAACCCTAGAGACGCCTTATTAAAGCCCGGGGGCTTTCTTCATCTTCTTAGTTGCCTTATTTGAAAAGGTAATTTCCATTGCAAAAAAAAAAAAAAAAAGAAAAGAAAAGAAAAGAAAAAGGAATTCTCTTTATTTCTAGTAGTTAGCATTAAATTAGTCCTGTAGAATGTGTTTGGGGACCACACTGATGAGCAGAAATTGTCTAAGCAGCAGGTGCTCCTGATTCATTTAATCATTTAACCACACACCCCACACATATTTCAGCTTTCTTCGTCAAGTTGACTTTTATTTGCAAAACACCTATCTGAAGGCATGTTATAGTGGATGTCTAATTGATGGTGCCTGTCGGATTTCATGCTCTATAAATGCCAAGCACATTTTCTCCAAGGATGCTCTTCTCTGATCCACTTTTCCAAAGTAAGCAGTTGAAAGAAATTTAATTCTTTAGGGATTCTAGGCAGGACTCACTTTCTCACCAATTTTAGAGCTCATGTTCAGGGCGGGGAGGAGCATTCCAGTCCCCAGACAGGGTAAGCTCATTGTGCCCAGACATCTCATATAGAAGGAATTGGTGAGTGCAGTGAGAGTCCCTACTCCATTGATCTAGAGCCAGCTGCTGTCTGTGGGTGTCTTTCCTCTGCCCTCTCTCCTTGGAAGAGTGTGTGCATGTGTTTTTGTATGTATGTGTTCACTACCTGTAGTGGTTTGAATGGTGACCCTCATAAAGATATGTTCACATCTTGGAACTTGTGAATATGACCTTATCTGGAAAAAAGGTCCTTGCAGATGTACTTAATTTAAGGATCTTGTAATGAGAGATCATTCTGGATTATTCAGGTTGGCTTTGGTTTCAATGCTAAGTGTTCCCATAAGACACAAAAGAGGAGAAGATACATAGAGGAGAAGGCCATGTGAAGATAGAAGCAGCGATTGGAGTCATGCAGCCACAAGCCAGGGAATGTCTGCAGCCATCAGAATCTGTCTGAGGCAAGAAACAGAATCTCCCCTGGGGCCTCTGGAGGAAAATGGCCCAGTGGACACCTTGAGTTTGGACTTGTGTCCTCCAGAATTGTGATAGAATAAATTTTGGTTTTTCAATTCACCCAGTTTGTGGTAATTTGTTATAATGGCCCTAGAAATCAGATACAGTAGCTAGGAGGGATAGAGGAGAAAAAGAAAACAAATTTCCAGGCCCTACTGTAGGTCATTCTGCTTAAACTTTGTTTCTGTGCATCAGTGTGCCTCCAAAGGGGACTTCTGCAGACACCAGGTTCCCAAACACTCTTTATCAAGACAGAGCCTTTCATTACTTCTACTCTGAACTTGCATCCAAATACAGCTTGGTGGGCCCGAAGCTAGGGGAATTCTCTGTGGGTAGGTTAATGTGTAGGGTTGCAGCCAAAGTCTTTAAAACAGATCCCTGTGGACTAAATAAATTGATGGACATTTAAAAAAAAATTCTCGCTGGGAATCCTTATAGAACCAGCTCTATGGTGTAGTGAATAGTTGTTATTGTTTTTCTCCCTCATACAATGGGCTGAATATATTGGGGGAATCCCCAGCCCTCCAGTTTTATTTCTAATAGTCTAGCTGATGTTATCAGTGCTAACATGGTACCTCTTCTGATTAGTAGTCAATCTCACTGTGGAAAAAAAAAATTTTCTTTCTCAAATACTAATAGGTAATTAATGAAAAATAAAGGACGATTCAGATCTGACCCATTTTTTCTACCCCTATGATCTCACAGCCATTCAGACAAAGACCTGCCACTTCTCTGGATACAAGTATACTGAGCTAGATATGAGATTCTGTGGTTCTGCTCCTACTTAGGTTCCCAGGCAGGTAAGCAGCCTGACCAGATGACAGCTGAGCTATCTGAGGCTACATGACTCGTCCAATTATGCAACATTTGACTCCTACTGTGGGGAAATACTCAGCACTAAGTGTTGGAAAGGAGAACTTACCAGCTACTGTGAACCATTTGTAATGACTCAACACTGGAAAAAGAAGCAAAAAGCAAAGTCTAATTCTGTAAAGAGAGGAAAACTTGTAGGAAAATTTGGGTATAGAAGCCAGGAGTCCAAAACGTAGAGAGGAAAATCGAAAAATCCAGCAGTCCTCGAATGTTCTAGCAGAATTTAAAGCAGAAGATGTACAGTGGCAACCACTGGGCCAGATCTGAACTGCAGATACACTTTTGAAAAATTCCAACAACATTTGAAAATCAAGGAATTTCACATAGGAGTATAATTTTTTTTTTTTTAAATCTTGAAAAATTTTGGAAGATACACAGCACTGGGCCTGCATTCCCGCATCGCCAGCAGCTGTATTGTGGCTGTCCCTCTCAGTTGAGGGGTGTTGTCAGAGTCCACTCTGCAACCTATGCAACCAGTCACACTAAACCTAGTTGCAGTTAAATGAGGAAGAAACATTAGACTGGGGTGACTGGATGAGGCCTTGAACAAGAGCACGAGTTAAAGCATCATAACTGAAAGGGAGGGGATACTAGTGTGAGTTCTATTTTCTCAGAAAAGGATGTGAAGTTCTAAAATTAATGTTAATTTTGGTTCCTTTTTTCCCAGTTTCTCCACTCTCTTCCATATTCTAATCACTACCTTGATCTTAGGCCATAGATAAGTTAGTTAATATTCCTATTCCTCCACAGCCTCATACACAGATTGAAAATAATTGTAATACCTTCCTAGGTTTTTGTAGAGCCTGAACAGGACAGTGTTGGAGAATCGCATAGCATAATGCCTGGGACATAATAAGCACTTAAAGATTAGCTGCTATTATGATTGTTGTTATAAAAAAGTACTATTACTTGTTATTAATGACTTCGGAAATTGAAGGGTTTAAACAGTAAGATGCTTGAGTAGCTTAGGCAACCAGAATGGTTGGAAATAATAGGAAAGTTAGTTACTGCTAAAAGTACTATTACTTGTTATTAATGACTTCGGAAATTGAAGGGTTTAAACAGTAAGATGCTTCAGTAGCTTAGGCAACCAGAATGGTTGGAAATAATAGGAAAGTTAGTTACTGCTATATACTACACTAGCCCTTGAAAAAAATGTGTGATGTTTAAAGAAATCACTTGCTAAACTTCTGTTTGCCTTCAGTAAAAAAATTATGTTTCATTTGCACAGCATGAAAGAGGCAGTTAAGATAAGAAAAGTGCATTTAGAAGTTTGAAGGATGCACATGTCTGATGGGTTGAGAAATGAGATTAACCCTTCATTGACTAGTGTGCCTTTTTCTGTCAGGATAAATTCTTTAGGAAATAGAGTTCTGCTGGCTCATAAAAATAAAATACTGACAGTGTCCTCTTGTTTGTTTTCTATTTGTCTTTTGCCCCCAGATCCATTTCATTATCAAATGTAACTTCTTTTCCTAGGCAATCTGCTTTTTATTAAAATTGTTCTTAAAGCATTCAGTTTACATAATGAAGTATGGTTTTGTGGCTACCTTTTATATTTCAAGGTGAGGACTTCCATAGGATCTAATTATTTTTTTCCATTGAAAACAAGATTTTTCACAAACAGAAGCTATAGATCAGGAATCATTATGAAGGCATCTCATTATTTTTAATGAGCAATCCCATTATTTTTGTTTCTGTTAAGAGAGGGACATAATTCCATCAAAGACAAAAGCTTGTTAAAATTTGGTGGTCAGAAACATATGACTTTCAGTCAAATTTAGCAGTACTGGTTATTAAGTTTAAAGACACAATCTTGTAAGTTTACGTGAGCTTCACAAAGGTACATTGATATATGGGTATACTTCTATGTAATGAATAATTAGATCTGTTGTGATTCAATGTTATTTGCATATTTGTATCTTTAGAATTCCTCTGAAAATGAGTAATTTTTAGCAAACTTTCTCAGTATTTGAGTCCATTGAACTAGTCAAAAATTTCTATTGGAAAAACTTTGGCCAAATCATCTGATAGCTCTGAAATTTGGTCTGGTTTCTTAGGATTCCCTGTTATCTCCCTGAGCTTTGGGATGTATCTGTTGTTAAAATTTAAAATTTGGACAGGCTGTGAGTTGGTCCAAAATTTTTTTGGAATGAGATCAATGAACTGGAAGGAAAGGAAGTTGCATATTTTTAGAGAAAAGGAAAGAGTGATTTTCAGAAGATGAGAAAGGAAGAAGATAAAAGAGAGGAGGGAAAGGGAAAATTAAATTCACAGAAATTGTTTATTCATGATGTCATGGAAGTAAATCAACTTGTAGCAAAACCTGCAATCTATTGTTGACATAGTCTTTAAAGAAAGAAAGATGCACCTACATGTAATAAAGCAAGAGGTAAATCTGTAAATCACCTTCTCTTGAATCATAATTTCACTTATTTGTGCCATATTTATAAACCAATTTTTATGTACAGTGTTGTGTTTAGTGGTGAGGATGTGTAGCTCATAAGATGATATTTTCATTTAAAATTGTAGAGAATGTGTGTGTGTGTGTGTGTGTGTGTGTGTGGTAGTTGTGATAAGAGATACTATGTATTGAAGAATGGTGAGGAATGAGCAGATGAGAAATTAGACAATTAGAAAAGAAAGCCAAACAAGCCATCGGTATGGCTTAATTTTATTGCTACTTTGAGTAAAGAATAATACTCACAAAAGGTGTTCATTAACATCCCTTCATGATAAAGACTGTCAGCAAATTAGGTATAAAAGGAAAGTATCTCCAATAGAAGTTATATCTGACAAAACTGCCAATATCATTCAGCTTTTCCCTTAAAAATGGGAATGAGACAAAGATGCCCACTCTCACCACTCCTATTTAAAATACTATTGGAAGTACTAGCCAGAGCAATCAGGCAAAAGAAAGGAAAAAAGGACATCCAGATAAGAAAAGACAAAGTCAAATTGTCCCTGTTTGCGGATGACACAATCCTACATACAGAAAAGCCTAAAGACTACCAAAAAAAAAAAAAAAAAAAAAAAAATCTCAGAGTTGCCAAAGGATTTCAGTAAAATTGCAGGATACAAAATCAACATGCAAAAATCAGTAGTGCTTTTATACTTCAGCAACAAACTAGCAGAAAAAGAAATCAAGAAAGCCAGCCCATTTACAATAGTCACCCCCCAAAATAAAATACCTAGAAATAAATTTAACCAAGGAAGTGAAAGATTTCTATAATTAGAACTACAAATCACTGCTGAAAGAAATTAAAGAGGACACAGAAAGATAGAAAAAATATTCCATGCTCTTGGGTTGGAACAATTAACATGGTGAAAATGTCCATACTACCCAAACTTATCTACAGGTTCAATGCAATCCCCATCAAAACACCAATGACATTGCTCAAAGAAATAAAAAATAATAATCCTAACATTTATGTGCATCAAAAGACCATGAATAGCCAAACCAATCCTGAGCAAAAGAGTAAAATAAAATAAAATAAAAATAAGGTCAGAAGCATAACAATACCTGACTTCAAACTATACTACAAAGCTATAGTAATGAAAACAGCATGTTACTAGGATAAAAACAGACACTTCAACCAATGCAACAGAAAAGGGAACCCAAAAATCAACCCACAGATCTACAGCCAACTGATCTTTGACAAGGTCACCAAGAACATACAATGGGGAATAAATGGTGCTGGGAAAACTGGACATCCATATGTAGAGGAAAGAAACTAGACCTGTACCTCTTGCCATATACCAAAATCAACACAAAATGGATTAAAGATTTAAATATAAGACCTGAAACTATAAAACTCCTAAAAGAAAATATAGGGGAAACACTTCAGAAAGTTGGACTGGGCAAAGACTTTATGATATGATCCCCAAAGCACAGGCAAAGAAAGGAAAAATAAACAAATGGGATTACATCAAATTAAGAAGCTTTTGCACAGCAAAAGAAACAATTAACAGAGTGAAAAGACAACCTACAGAATAGGAGAAAGTATTTGCAAAATATACATCTGATGAAAGATTAATATACAGAATATACAAGGAAGTCAAACAACTTAACAGTAAAAAGCAAATAACCCAATTAAAAAATGAGCAAAGGAGCTGAGTAAGCATTTTTCATATGACGATACACAAATGGCTAACAGGCACATGAAAAAATGCTCATCATCACTCAGCATTCAGGAAACGCAAATCAAAACTGCATTAAGGTATCATCTCATTCCTATTAGACTGGCTATTATCAAAAAGATGGAGACTCACAAATTCTGACAAGGATGTGGAGAAAGGGGAACCCTTCTACACTGTTGGTGGACTGTAAATCAGTGCAGCTATTATGGAAAACAGTATGGAGTTTTTGTACTGCATATAGAACTGCCATATAACCCAGAAATCCCACTGCTGGGTACATACCCAAAGGAATAGAAATCATCATGTTGAAGGGATACCTGCACTCCCATGTTTATTGCAACTCTATTTACAATAGCCAAGAGTTGGAGCCAACTTAAATGTCCAGTATTGTATGACTAGATAAGGAAAATGTGGTATATGTACTCAATGAAATACTACACTGCAATAAAAAGAATGAAATTCTGCCATTTGCAGCTACATGGATGAACTTAGAGAAAATTACGTTAAGTGAAATAAGCCAAGCACTGAAAGAAATACCACATGTCCTCACTCATAAGTGGGAACTAAAAAATAAATAAATAAATTTTAAAAAAGAAAGAACGATACAACAATCACAATAATATGTTGAACTTTCAAAAGGAGAAAATAGAACTAAGGTTACCAGAAGTGGGAAAGGAGGAGGAATAGAGGTGGTCAGGGAGGAATTGGCAAAGGAACTAGAAAAATGATTACATTGTATAATGTTGAATATACGAATTATCCTGATTTGAGTATCATATATTGCACACAGGTATCAGTATTCAACTCTGTACCCCACAGATATATGCAATCAAGTATATTGCAATAAAAAAAATTAAAAAATGACTTTAGAATGAAGAATCATTCAACCTAAGTGGTCAAGTTGAGAAAAAAACAAAACCAAAAACAATAAACAAATAAATAAATTAAAAAGAACAATTATATGAGCTCTATTTTTGCCTGAAATCTTTGTGGCAAACCTTGGGAAACAGGACTTTGCATACGTGAAGATCATAAATCTGGGCCTGCCAGGGATCTGAAGAGCGCATAACTGTTGGTGTTAGATAGCTCTGCCATACTCCAAACCTAGAAGTTTAATGGATAGTTTCGATTTCCTGCTAATTCTTCATAAGCCCAGGCCTACACCTTTAAGATCCAAAAGGTACATTATAACAAAAAGTTTATTAGAAAATTTATAATATTAACCAGTTCTACTTCTGTTTCCATATTCTTTTTTTCCTGTGGTCATTAACAGACATTTAAAAAGAAATGAATTTTTGTCAGCTTTAAACTTAAGCTCAAATATCCAGAAATTGGCATTTTTTTCCTATATGTTTTAAATTACTACTTTTTAGTGCACCGTTTTCTAACTAGTCATAATTCAGCTTGAAAATTTAAAATACTAACATACTAGTCATTAGATGGTATTATTTCAGTTTTATATACTTGTTTAAATACATTCAGCTTATCAGATCTATGTACTAATTATTTTCAGTGTTTTTTCTTTTCTTTGTAATTTAGTCATAAAGTAAAAGTAATTTTGTTCTTTATACATATTTTGAGAATAACCCATTATGAGAAGGCAAGGTGTAATTATTACTTAACATATTTGTTTTTGCCAAATAATGTTTCTAAATTTGATGAAATTTCTCTGTTCAATGATGTGGGAGACCAACACACAGAGCAGAGCCTTGATCAGATGGATCAGCACGTGAGAAAACCAGTTAAGCTTCTCAGGATTTTTTGAAATTCAAGCACAGCTTTATTGATGCATAACCAATTTTGGCTTAAGAATCCATGCATTTATTTACTCTGTAAAATATTGTTTTAACCTCTGTTATGTGCAAGACATTATACAAACTGCTATAAAGCTTATACAAATGAATTAGGTTTCAACTTTTTCTCTTAAAGAATTTACAGTCTAACCTATGCACGTGTATATATAACTCACCAACGTAAAATGCCAAATAATTTAAGTGAGGCATTTCTTTTTTTTTTTTTTTTTTCCTTTTTGTCTTTTTTCGTGACTGGCAACGGATCGCAACCCTCGGTGTTGTGCCCGCACCTCGCTCAGCCAGTGAGCGGCTGGTCTGTATGTGGGATCCGAACCCTCGGCGGGAGTGCCGCCACGCTCGCAAGCGGCGCACTGTAGCAGTGGCATGTGGGATCCGAACCCTCGGCGGGAGTGCCGCCACGCTCGCAAGCGGCGCACTGTAGCAGTGCACCACTGGGCCGGCCCTAGGTGAGGCATTTCTAATGTGTTGTCAGAGTTAGCCAAACATTTATGTTTCAGTCAGAAAACATTTAGCTAAGAGTGCATATGTTGTTTCCTATAGCAGTATGCCCTTTATTAAAAATAATCTATTCGGGAGCTGTGATGGATTGAATTGTGTCCCCCAGAAAGACATGTTGAAATCCTATCCCCTGGTACCTCTAAATGTAACTTTTCTGGAAATAGGAATTTTGCGAAAAATAATTAAGTAAAAATGAATTTATATTGGATTATAGTGGGCCTTAAATGACTGGATTCTTTATAAGGAGAGGGAAATTTGGAAACACATAGATACACATACTCAGAGGAAAGAAGGCCATGGAAGACAGAGGAAAAAATTGAGGTGGCATATCTACAAGCCAACTAATGCCAAGTGTTGTCAGCAACCACCAGAAGCCATAAAAGAGGCATGGAACAGATTCTGCCTTGGAGCCTTAAGAGAGAGCATGGCCCTGCCAACACCTTGATTTCAGACTTCTAGCCTCCAAAACTGTAAGAGAATAAATTTAGGTGGTTTTAAGCTACCTACTTTACGGTACATTGTGGCAGCAGCCCTAGGAAGATGGCACAGGAGCTGAGAAATGAGGAAGGAAATTGGTGGGCTATGTCAGGTTTCCTGCCTGACAACTATCTCCAATAAATGGACATTTATATTAAGAGCCTTCATATCAAATGTGCTTAATATTTAAAGGCTACATGTATCAGCTGGGGAAAACTGTGGTACCTTTTTCTAGGAAAATTATGTTCTCTCATTGACCTCTGCTTAGTTCTTCTGGAAACATTGTGTCTTACTGAGAAGCAGTGACCACCCTGCAGGTCTGGTGTCCCCTGCAACCCCAGTTCTTGGGCTTAAGACAAGGTACCCTCACTAGAGCTTGGACATGCAATACCAGAAAGATTTACTCGGTATACAGTATGGCTTGGCCAGGTGTTCTCTTAGAAAGTGCAAAGGGCTTACAAACAGTAGACCTTAAGTTGATTCCTAATTTGCAACTTATTAGAAAGTGACCTTGCACTTGCTGAGGAACCTCTCTAGACCTCATCAGTAAAATGAGGGTTTGGTAGGAGGTGAACTGTAATGTCCCTTTCAACTCTATGCTTCCGTAGAAGAATAATTTCCCTAAAATAAATTATAAGGAATGTGAGTTATACAACCGGAATTTAGAGTTTACTTGCCTGTAAGTACTAGCTTTCAAATAATTTTAATTAGTTCTTGTTGAGTTATGAAGTTTATTTTATTTGTATTTTGTTATAAATGAACTGCAACTCTTACTCTTAGATGATTTTAATAAGAATAAAAGTAGAAAAAAGTAATCTGAATTTCAAATTTCTGGCCTATCAAATATGAAATGAATATTTAAAGATGAACTATAAAATGAGGCTACGCTTTTGAAAAATATTTCTGCTTGCTAAAATCAGAATTATACAGCCATGACCTTTAAAACAAAAGACAGAGTTTTAGATAAATAGAGTAGTTGTAGATTATAGTTTCTGGAGAATTCTTCCCAAAATCCTGAGAGCTCGCTGCTTGGGCCATGACCCCATCCCCCGCAGGGCTTCCTCCAGAAACTCCACCCTGCTGCATTCACCTGCCCTGCCCCTGCCCTGCTTGGCACCTACCCATGACCCTCCCCAAGTACCCAGTCATTTCATCGTGGACTGCCTGACCTGGGGGTGGGGGTTGGGGCTCTCATGGTGACATGTTTACAGCTGGGTGTGACTCAGTAAAGTGGATTATTTTTCCTTTCAAAAAAAAAAAAAAAAAAAAAAAAAAAATCTTTGTCAGATGAGCTTTCTGGAATGCTAAAATAATATGAATGGCTTTCACTTTTTCATGGTAATATGGATCCCCTCAAAGATTTATAATCTTTGATGCCCAGCTATGCTTGACTTGGCCTTTGAATATTCTCCTGTAGATTTGCATCAAAGTATAGTTAACCTTGGGGGGAATCTAGAAAGAATTTGGAGCTGCTTGGTTTTGTTTTCCCTTCTGGATGGTGCATTGGAGGCAGAATCACCGTAAATGGAACGTAAGTTTTTCTTAGGAAGTTTGGTTTTGCTTGAGATGTCATAATACATGTTTATAATATACATGACAATTGCTCTGCAGATTGGGGCATATGTGTTAATATCATAAGAGCATCAATGGGAAAAACCTGAATTTTGTGATATAATAGTATTGGGGTGTGAAATTATGACATTTATATGATAAGGCAGAAGAGAGGCAGTGTCCCTGTTAGGCTTCAGACAATACAAGTGAACACATAGCATTTCTTCATTTTAGTTATCTTCACACATGTCACCGCACCCACATTTATTAGCTAAGTAACTCAGTGCTCCATGTTTCCTTTATGTTACATTTCATTCTGCTGCCCCAATGTAGTACAAATCAATCTTTGACTGATACAACAAGAGTATGAGAGAGATACAAGGGTATTTATAACCGACTACAGACTTTTCGGCATTTGGTTACTCAATAGTGTCTGCTTGGTTCTTTACGTGAATGTGCACAGTGATAGGGTTTTTGCTTTTCCAGTGTTTTGCTTAATCAGCAACTCCATGGAAACATCTCCTCCACAATAAAATAATAACACAAGAATGAAGATTCCTGATGCATAATGAGCCCAGGGGTTAACAAAGGAGATTAATTGTTATGAGCTTGGGTTCTCTGGAGCCACACTACTTGGATTTAACCCCCAGCTCTGCCTCTTGCTAGCTGTGTGACCTTGAGCAATTTACTTAATCTCTCTCTAAATTGCAAGCCATAAAAAGTAGAATGGGAACGATAAGAGAACCTTCCTTTGAGGACTGGGTTAATACATGCAAAGCACTGAGAACAGTACTCTTAACATAATAAGCACTTGATAAATCATACCAGTTATTAATGAGAGCTTAAAGATGGGTAACTAGAGAGGCAATCTGGGGGAAGGAGCCTAAATGTGCATCATCTGCAAACATCACAGGGAGCAATTGTATAAAATGTTGCTGTTCAGTCTTTGCAGTTTGAATATTTTAAGCTTAGGGTATCGCACTTGAGATTCTCATTGTGCTTGGCCAACCCAGAGCATGAAAAACTGAATTTTTATTGTTCATATTTTTGCACTCACACCAGCTCTGAAAGAACTCAGGCAGCACATGGAAGTTAAATGCTAAACTCCCTTCTTTTCCTTCTCACCGAAAAAGGAATTAGAAGCATGTGGATAAATGTAAAGCTAGCAGAAGAGTCATAACAACTTGGGGTCATAAACAAGAGTATAGTTTAGTAGGAAATGGTCATCTCCCTGCCAGCGTGTGTAGCCACAGGCACAATCAGTGGGATGGAGAGGCATACTGGCATGGAGCAGACAAATGACTATTGGGGCTGCACAGAAGAGTCTGGAATCCCCTGAAATAGCATAGGTTTCCTACAAATTTATAGGTGCCTTGTATTAAATATAGTGGTCAAGGAAAAAATGTATGGTGAAAATATATTTGACTGTCGCCACAGTACACTGCTCTTCTGGACCTAGCCTTTTGACTCAACCCCAGTAACCAGAGAAACTGGCACCAAAGTTAAAAAGGTGGGTAGTCCTGCTGTTGGAGACAGGATGATGAGTCTGCCGTTTGTGATCTACCTGTCTAATAGCCTCACCTGTGCAGCCCCCCTACATCCCGGCACTTCCTTCTGCTCACCTGCACATTATCTCAGCCAGAAGGGAAAGGGGCTTGTTTTTTGCATGCACCCTTTTTTTCTTATCATTTCTTTGCTTGTGATACTGCCCTTGATTACTACGAGAGATAACATAAGACTCATCCTTGGACGTGAAGCTGCTCTGTCTCTTGCAGCTTCCTTGCTTCTGAGCAAAGGTGGATGTGACTCGTGGCTTCCTCGCACCCATCAGAGAAGAAAGGGCAGCTGTCTTTGGAATGACTGAACTAGACTTATGTAAACATATCACAGAAAATCTTTTTGTATCTTCTGATTCAAGGAGTTAATTTGGAAGTTGTTGTGAGCTCCAATTCCTAGAAACATATTCCCTACAATTCCATGTGATGCCAGGAGCATGTCCTTGTTCCAGGGATGGAGAATTAGGCAGATCGTGGACTAGTAGAATCCTTTGTCCCAACCATTCTCACACAGAGGAATTATTATATTGTATTCAGTACATAATATATTTTTAAATTGAGAGGAGCACGGGGTCTAAGGTATTATTTTTGTTTTAATAGCTGTCTTAGTCTGTTTTCTGCCACTATAACAGAGTACCACAGAGTGGATAATTTATTTTTAAAAAAATGAGTTTATTTGGCTCGTGGTTCTAGAAGCTGGGAAGACTAGGAGCATGCTCCAGCACCAGGTGAGCGCTTTTGTGCTTTTTGGCCACAGAGTGGATAATTTATTTTTAAAAAAATGAGTTTATTTGGCTCGTGGTTCTAGAAGCTAGGAAGACTAGGAGCATGCTCCAGCACCAGGTGAGCGCTTTTGTGCTTTTTGAAAGAGTAAGCTAGCACACGAGACAGAGAGGATGGGGCTGTGTCTTATATCAGGAGCTCATTCCTGTGATAACTAACCCACTCCCATGATAATGGCATTAATCCATTATGAGGGCAGAGCCCTCATAGCCTAATCACTGCTTTAAGGCTCTACCTCTTAACACTGTTATAATGGCAGTGAAATTTCAACAGGAGTTTTGGAAGAAACATTCAAGTCATAGCAGTAGACTGAGAATAGCATACATTCATGGTTCTAGACATCAAGGACTCTTTCTATATATCACTAAGCTTGAACATAATTAGAGATCTTAGTATACAGCTAATCAGATGAGAATCTAGCAAGTGATGAATGGAGACGCACTAACTGTATTAGTCCTTTTCTGCTGCTTATAACAAAATACCTGGAACTGAGTGATTTATAAAGAAAAATGACATTTATTGCTTACAGTTTCTGAGGCTGGGAAATCCAAAGTCCATCTGGTGGTGGCAACAGTGACCCAGGGGTCTCACATTGCAAGATGGTGGGAGCAGAGAGAGAGAGACAGACTTTTTCTTCTTTTAAAGCCCTCAGAACCACGCCCCTGACCACCATTTTTAATTCAGTGACCCAGGGGTCTCACATTGCAAGATGGTGGGAGCAGAGAGAGAGAGACAGACTTTTTTCTTCTTTTAAAGCCCTCAGAACCACGCCCCTGACCACCATTTTTAATCCATTCCTTACTGCATGGTCCTACAATCCAATAACCTCTTCAAGGCCCCACTATACAATGCCATAATAGGATTTCCCACCCTCTTAACAGTCACAGTCGGGGCTAAGTTTCTAATACATAAAACTTGGGGGACACAATTCAAACTTCATTAAGTTTTGGGGGCACATAATTCAATCCACTACACTAACCATTATTATTTTTTCTGAATTTTATCATAAATATACTAGTTAGTGGGGCTTACTTTTTATCTTCAGAACTTAGAGTTTTCCTCATCCCTGAGCACTTCATTGGGATGTAATATATATCTTACTTGCATTTCTATCCCTAATGCATAGCTCAGTCCTAGGCACATAGTAGCCATCAAACTTTTTTTTGTGAGTGTATGAGTGAATGCATGGATATAAAATTAGTGTTCTACTTATACAAACATTAGCAGGTTAAAAATGTAAAAAGTTGGAAAACCCGAACACACAGTGATTCCCCATTATATTTTATTTCTACAGTTGAAGTAATTTGTCTTCTAGGAACAGAACACCTAAGGGATGAAAATGTGGCCCTATCTCCTTTTGATGGAGCTGAACAATTGCCACTTCCTTTGAGTATGAAAACATGAAGACCTAGACCTACCAGGAGAAGCCATGTGATGGGTATTCAGCAAAGACCCAAAGCCTTCCATTTTTGTCTGTAAGAGGAGAATTTAGAACTTGATCTATCAGTTTTCCCTCAGCTATGTTAGAATTAAAGGCAACCTCTAAAGTCCCATGTATGTGAAAATCTGTGAAAGGGAGAGAGTTCAGAGTTGAAAGCACCTTACAGGTCATCTAGATGAGTCTTTTTATGTCCCAAATGTGGAAACTAGAGCCCAGGGAGGAGCAGTCGCACAACATATTTGCTCAACAGAATACTGTTACAGCTGTTACAGTAAGAATGAAGACCTGGTCTCGCCATAGAAAAAGGCATATGAAATAGTAGATAAAAAGTAAAACAATAAATTTGTATATGCTTTAATTATAACTACAAAATATTATGCTCATGGAAAAAATGACATTTATTTATTTATTTTATTTTCAAGCATTCTCTTATCCAGGAGTTAGAAAACATTTTCTGTAAAGAAACAATGACTTCTTCAGGCTTTGTAGGCCACCAGGCTACAAAGTCCGCCTCTGGAGCATGAAACAGTCATAGACACCATGCACATGTGTGAGTGTGGCTGTGTTCACGGGAAGCGCAAAATAAAGCATGGGCGGATTTGACCCAGTGACCATAATTGGACCACCTGTGTTTATTCTTTTAACAAATGTTTATTGATTAAACAAATATTATGCACCAGGAATTGTGTTATACACTGGGAGACAAAGGTGAATAAAACCTGATCCTTTTATTCAATTATATTGTGGTCCAAACTATGGTTATTACCTTATTTTAAATTAAAATTTACCCATGAGTTATTTTTCTCCTTATCTTCTTGACATTCTTCTACTAGTTGATATAACCTGAAGGATAGGCTCCTTCTTTCAATGCACCTTAACAATCTAGAAAAGGAGAAAATGCAAACAAATAAGGTATGCTTTGAGCTTATATGAATATAACTTACTCTCATAATATGCAGGGCTTAATGTTATCACTTAGCTCTGCAAAGGAAGAACAGAAAGTAGTATTTATATTGAAATTTGCCTTCAAAGACAATGGAGTCAGTGAACTACAGAATCCCCGAGATCCTTTATGGAATATTCATGTTTGGCAAACCTCACTCTGTGTACTATTATTGAACAAATAGAGCTCAGGGGATATTAAGTAAATGCTGCTACAGAGGAGATAAGACTTCAAAAGAGTGCAAACAGAAGTGGACGTTTTTACAAAGATCTAAATTGTGTGAGTGCTAATAATAACACAATCTAAGTTTAATCAGGAGTACCTTGTAGAAATTGGGTAAGTACAAATTTGCAACATTTTAATGGCTGTGCTGGAGAATTTTCTACATGCTGGAACTTGGAAAAAATTTTTATCAAATAATGTTATGAATTTAAAAAATATCCAATAAATATACACTGATTCTCTTTTGTGTCTTCAAGCTAATGACCTTTTAAGGTTTAAGAGACAGAAAAAAACTCTTATTGCCTAAGAGATGGGCCCAGTGGGAACTTAGCAATTTAGCTTATAGAATATTGGTTATGAGTTTTCCAGAGAAACAAAACCAATTATTCATTATGTATATTATTATATATTTATTATGTATATATATGTATGTATGTATGTATATAAGAGGAAATGTGTTATGGGAATTGGCTCACATAGTTATGGAGGCCCAGAAGTCCTATGATCTGCCATCTGAAAGTTGGAGAAATAGAAAAGCTGTTGGTATAATTTAGCCTGAGTCTGAAAGCCTAGAATTGTGTTATGGGAATTGGCTCACATAGTTATGGAGGCCCAGAAGTCCTATGATCTGCCATCTGCAAGTTGGAGAAATAGAAAAGCTGTTGGTATAATTTAGCCTGAGTCTGAAAGCCTAGAATCAGGAGCTCTGTTGTCCAAGGGCCGGAGAAGATGAATATTCCAGCTCAAAAAGACACAGTGAGTATGCACCCTTTATCTGCCTTTTTGTTCTATTAAGGCCCTCAAAGGATTAGATGATGCTGCCCACATTGGTGAAGGCAGGTTTTTCTTACCCAGCCTACTGGTTCAAATGCTAATCTCTTCCAGAAACACCCTCACAGACACACACACCCAAAAATAATGTTTTACCAGCTATCTGGGCATCTCTTAGCCCAGGCAAGTAGATACCTAAAATTAACCATCACACAATATGAATAAAATAGCTCAAAATTAAACCCAAACTCTGCAAGCACGAAAAGTAGACCAACATGAAACCTGAGGCTTGTTCATGATTCTCCTCAGCAACTGTTTGCTGGTGTGCGAAGAACTAATGTATTTTGCTATGGCAAATAGCTTTTTTTATACCTGTGGAAGTAAATTGTTAGTTCACTAGAAGGGGAACTTCTTGTTTTAATACTATTCTGTAGATTGTATGAAAATCCAACCCACATGAAGTTATATATAAGGAAGACTGAAAGAAAATGGTGCATCAGAAAGATGCTCAATTCCAAAACTATCTGTGCACACAGTGAGAAACCAGAGCCTTTAACAGTAGGGAGATTTGATGATATTTTCTTTCTAATTTGAATGTCCCCTTCTCTCCTGTGATAAGAGAAATCTTATTGTATTTCATGTTTTAAAAGTCATGTTATTTATTATTTATTCTTTCTCCTTTGATTTTATCATGGCTTGTGCATACACTTAACAAGTTGGCCATCATGTGCTCTTGTAAATACTTGTTTGTGTGCCCTCCTTCCACAAGACTCTGTCCAGACAAGGGCCAAGTCTTAATGTTCATTGTGTCTGAACATCCACTTGGTGTTATTTAAGACATAGCAGTTAACTCAAGACATGTTTGTTAAATAAACTTCAAGGTTGCATCCACTTTTTTGTTGTCATAACTGTTCTACCACTTGTCCTTAATGATGGTCATTTTAAAATTTTGATTAATTTTAATATAAACAATTCGTAGTTCCCAGTGTAATAGTTGGGTTCTTAGTATTTACAACTTGAGACATCAACAGTATTAAAAGCTACTCTTATTACAGTAGTGCTTTTTAATGAATTTATATACAAACAACATTTGTGTAATTTTTAAAAGCTAGTAATAAATGTACACATAGGATTTGCGGCGGCGCGCCTGGGGTCCTCCCGCAGACCCAGAAGGAGAAGGAGCCGACAGGATTACCTCCGGTGTTGGGACCGAGGGATCTTGGGGAAAAGTGAGCCTGCTGCCGGCCAACCCAGCCCCTTGAAAGAGACACTCAGACGTGGCAGGGGTTCTGTCAGGGCAGTTCCACTTTATTGCCATTACACTGCAATTTATATAAGCAAGCAAGTAGGGGCTTTCCATGAACTAACCAATCAATTAAAGGATCATGCGGGGGCCAGCCCGGTGGCGCACTCAGTAGAGTGCAGCACTTGGGAGTGCAGCGGCGCTCCCGCCAAAGGTTCAGATCCCATATAGAGACCGGTCCGCTCACTGGTTGAGCGTGGTGTGGGTGCGACACCAAGGGTTGCGATCCCGTTGCCGGTCACGGTTGAAAAGTGAGCCTGCTGCCGGCCAACCCAGCCCCTTGAAAGAGACACTCAGACGTGGCAGGGGTTCTGTCAGGGCAGTTCCACTTTATTGCCATTACACTGCAATTTATATAAGCAAGCAAGTAGGGGCTTTCCATGAACTAACCAATCAATTAAAGGATCATGCGGGGGCCAGCCCGGTGGCGCACTCAGTAGAGTGCAGCACTTGGGAGTGCAGCGGTGCTCCCGCCAAAGGTTCAGATCCCATATAGAGACCGGTCCGCTCACTGGTTGAGTGTGGTGTGGGTGCGACACCAAGGGTTGCGATCCCGTTGCCGGTCACGGTGCAGGTGCGACACTGAGGGTTGCGATCCCGTTACTGGTCACGGAAAAAGACAAAAAGGAAAAAAAAAAAAAGGATCACTCAGGCATGCATTTTGTACTAACAGGTTGAGCATAGCAATCACGCAGGGTTCACAATTGCAGAAGTACTAGAGGACTGAAAAAGGAAAAAAAAAAAAAGGATCACTCAGGCATGCATTTTGTACTAACAGGTTGAGCATAACAATCACGCAGGGTTCACAATTGCAGGAGTACTAGAGGACTGATAAAAACCTTTTGGAGCTATCTTGGGTTACGCCTCCCCTACTTCCCATGGGCGCCATCTTCATCCTCCACCCATAGGCACCATGTGGCTCACAGATAATGTTTACTCCTAAAAATGGGCCCAACAAAGATTGATTATTTAGCCTACAGTAACTAGTGTACCCATATGTTTCTAGAAGTCTGGCAATAAATCTGTTACTCCTGAAGGAGCCTTCCTTATTGCGGGTGGGAAAGATTACCTTACAATAGAGTAATGCATTGTAACTCAATGGAAGAGTTACATCTATTTGTGAAACTTTGTCTCTCCCTTTCTTACTACAGATCATCAGACTGACAGAGTTGGACTGATGACCCTCTAATAAGGAACAGCAATTTTCACATAAAAGATTTTATAAAATACTTACTTCTTTTCTATTCACTACCTACATAAGAAAACAAATCAGTTCCAGTACTTAAAATGACAAACTTAAAATTGTTTAGTAATTTGTCATTAAGTCTGCCTTTAAGCCACCAACATTTTTGGTAAGTGAAAATGGCTTTCTTCCATTAAAATGGAAGAACATTTTTTTCAACTATGAAGAACATGGTGCATTTCAGGGAGAAAACATGTTTAAATCACTGCCCATAATTAACATTAGGCTTTTCCTAATGAGGCCATTTAATGTCTGCAAATTTTTTTGAAAATTGCCCTTATCTAAGCATAAAATATACATAAGACAACATGCAGAACTTAAAGAGCTGGCTGTATTTGTATTTCAAAGGAAAATTTTGTTCATCCTATTACCTCTCATTGTAATATCTGTCTTTTTAGTTTTATGCTGTGAGTCATTCATCACCTTAGAAGTAAATAATTTTCCTGATGTGTTGTAGGAAAAATACATCAATATAAAGAATGGTGAGGGTGTGATTATAGTAATTATCATATGTAATACATGTAGTTGCTACCATTTATTTCTGCTCTAATTCCTTATATAACTAGTAAGAGTCACATCAGGGAGAAGATTCCTTAAGGAATTTTCTTCCTGAAAACAGGGAGAATAAAAGGCCTTGAAGCAGATTTGATTGATAATTTTTTTTTTTCTGGCTAAACTACAGGGTAAATTTTAATTATTGATATCACAGCTTTAAGAGCAATTAAAATAACTTTCAACTGGGAAGAGTATTATAAATAGTCACCTAAAAGATAAGAAAGCAAAAAAGACAATAGACATAAAATATTTTATTTTTTCAAAAGTTATGATAATTTCTGTTACTGGTCATCATTTTCTTTTGCTACACTCTGGGTTATTCAAAGACGGAAATCATGTTATTTACATTTTTTTTCCTAATGCCTAACAAAATATCTTGCATACAAAAGGCAATCCATGGTGTCCTGGGATGGACTCATGGTTGTTTGCAAGAGTTGGTTGTTAAATTTGCAGGTATTTTTTAGGCTGTTTGGTATCACATTGGTAGCATGAAATATGGTACAATGGGAGTATTTATACAATGAAATTGGCATGGAAAGGGCTTTTTTTTTCCCCCTCAGAAAGTAGGTTATTAAACATTTACTAGCATTCCAAACAGAAAGCATCCAATAAATGTTTAGTGAACAAAGAATGAGTATATGGAAAAAAAAATTGAAATAAACAAAAGAAATTAAAGCCACCCATGTAATAAACACCCAGCATTAAATAAGGTGAAATATTTATAATCTGGTATCAAGCAGGAACCCAGTTTTAGTTTGGGGTTTAGCATTGACCAGTTGTGTATTCTTATGCAAGATATTTATATTCTTTGAGGTTTAGGTAACTTGCTCAATGGTGTGGTGTGCATGTGCGTGTGTGTATGTGTGTGTACCAAAAATGGTGGTAATAATGCTCACTCTACAGGAATATAATAGAGATTAAAGACAGTGATTGAGCCATTGAGAATTGATCTCTTTATAGATCAAAAACAGTAAGGAGTCAGCAGTTTCACATGACACCACCTTAGCAGTAGGTATGAAAGAAATATTTGAAGGAAGAAAGGAAAAAAGAAATACAGCAGGTTAAGGAGAAAAAATATAAGCAATATAATTTTATTCAATAAAAAATCCTTTTTGGTATGTCTGCACATCCTGCCCAGCCTTGTAGTTCACCACTACAACTGGTGACTTATGCAAGGAAAACTAACATTCTCTCAATTTGACTTAATGCATGGAAGGCTCTAAGGATGCCTTCTGAACCATGCAATATGTGTGTACTACAATTTAAAGATGGTATATTATTAGTATATCATAATCCTTTGAAAAAGGTGTTCATTTAGGCTACACGTTTGGGGTCAAGTTAATTAAGAAACTTTTAAATCTGTTTATATAGCTAGCTAGTTAATTTTTAAAAGCCACTATGTGTTCTTTGCAGAAAAAGAAAAATCCCAGTCATAATGAAGTATAAAATAGCTATGTATCAAGAAGTGTTACCGACAGACCAGACTCAGCTTGCCATCTCGCATTAAACAAATGACCTGAAAGTCCAAAAGTTGATGCAAGGATTGGAAGGTTTATTCAGATTACCGGTACTCATGTCTAACCAAGCAAACAAACAAAGAGAAAAGAGGAGCATTGGGGTCCAGTTTAGCCTAGTCCTAATCGGTGGGGCCAAACTATTCCATAACAGTAATTGATAAAAGCAGTTCTCCCCACTGTTTTTGGCATAAAGAAAAGTATCGACTAGATTTAAATTAAAAAAACAAAGCATAGCCAGGAGCCCTCCAGAGTGCACGTATAAAGACGTGGATACAATCCAACCAAACAGGAGAGGGCTCAGAAAATCAGAGAAAGGTAAAGAGAATAAAGCATTGCCTTGTCAGAATTTTGGCCAGGGACTCCAGGAGAGATCTACCAGCAGTAGAGACATGGGAGCAAAATAGTCCCAGTGGCCACTTGCCTTTTGCAGCTAGAGTCCTCTCCAGTGCCCAAAGCTTTCCAATTTTTGCCAGTGATTAAATTAGGCTGTTGGACTCCAAAGTCATAGAAATGAACAATGTACCCATCAGTAAAGCAAGCAAAGCTTTATTAAAAGAGGAGATGGGTTTATGCATAAGGAGGTTAGGAACGGTAAAGTTAACCCCCCAAGGAGCTGTTCAGGGTCTTTTATAGGGAAAGGAGTTAAGGGGTGGCAGGCCAGTGTCACTGGAAGTGGTCCTTTCTGTTCTTCCTGGTTGCGTCATGGGTGCATGTTCAGTAGGCAGTTGTGTTCTTCATTGTCACTCAGGAGGGTCATTGTAGCAGTCACCTTGATGCTTTCGTGAGCAGGTGGGAATTCCTAAAGGGGTCTTGAAGTTAATCTGTAACTTTTACAATTATAGTAAACAAGCCTTGGGGAGGGGTTTTGCAACTCAGTAAATATCTGTTTCCTCTCTTATCTCAGTCTATTTTGTCAGGGCAGCCCAGGGGATAATCATTTGCCCTGAGGGGTCTCATGACTGAGGAATGGAAAAGTAACAAAGTGTCCTCTGCAGGGAAAATGGAGTCAGTTTGGTTCACAGGCCTAGCCTTACTCTCTTTCAGGAGTACACATGTAAATATTAATTAAAATATAAATCAGATTACATTATGCATCCTGTTCTGCAGTCTGCTTTTCAAACCAGCAAACATGCCATCAACATCTTTCTGTTTGAGTGCATAGGGATCTGCTTTATTTTTTTATTTTTGTATGCTGTTTATATGCTGTTTATGTTTATGTACTGTTCCATTGTACAGATGAGTCAAAATAGACTAAATCAATCTTCTCTCACTTTTGGCTTTCATTAAACAATTCAGCAATGAACATATATATATTCATATATAAGCTCATATATGGGGGAGGAGAGAGAAAGAATGCAGACACACACATACTGGTTTTATATAGGCATAAATATTTCCATATGATAAAGTCTTAAAATTCTAGGCAAAAGAGACTTTCCATTTAGAATTTGGACAGATATGACTAAATTATGCTCCAAAGAAATTATGCCAATTTATACTTTATCCAAAACATATTCAAAAACACTTCATAAATCATTTTTGGAATGTTTGTAAGTCTTTAATTTCTGGAATGTTTGCAAGTCTTTAATAAATGACGTCTTTAATTTGCATTAACTGGTTATTAATGAGGCTGATCATCTCCATATGTGTTTATTTTTAATATTATTTTCTATATTTCCTCATCATATTTTTTGTTCATCTTTCGTTTGTATTATGAGGATCCTGTTGTTTTTAAAAAAAATTTTTTTTTCTGTAAATACAATGTTCACAATGTTTACTTGTCTTTAAGCATTCTCTATAGTGCCTTTTGTAACAATGTTTTAAAATTTTATGTCCTGAACTCTGTTAATATTTTATTTAAAAATTTGTTTAAAACAAATATATCCTCTCATTTTCTGATACTTTGTACATGTTTTTGTATTTAGATCTTGATCTGCAGAAATTTATTTTGTGAAGCGAGTGAGCTCTGGCTTATTTATTACCAGTGACTGGTAGTTATTGAATAATCCATCTTCCCCTCATCTATTTGAAATACTTGCTTTCTCATGTTCTAATTATCAATGTGTCTTGGATATATTTAGACTTCAAAAATTATTTTCCAGTGATTTATTCTGGTTCTGCATCTACATCGCCCTGTTGTAATTTCGGTTGTTTTATCACATGTTTCAGTGTTATTTAGGACAAGTCCCCTGTCATTACTCTTCTTTTGCACAATTTTCCTGGTTAATCTTAAAATTTTCTTCTTCCAGATAAATTTTAAAATATTTTGAAACATAATAAAATTAAACACAGACATAGACACACACACAAACTCACACATATACATTGGAATTTTCATTGAGCATACACTAAATTTATTGCATGGTTTAGGGAGAACTGACAAGATATGAAATTGAATCTCTGTATCCAAGAATAAAGTAGTTTCCTCCATTTATTTGAACATTCTCGCTTCAACACAGTTTTATAACTTTATTCATGACTGCTGCATATTTTTGGTGAAGTTACTTTCAAGATTTTATTTTTATTCTTACTACTGTGAATGGGATATCTTTAAAACTGCATTTCTTATCCGTTATTTGTATACTAGAAAGGTAAAGTATTTAATACATTTGTTATTAACTTTGCCACCATTTAGAAATTCTCTTATATTTCTAATCCCTTTTTGTAGCCTCTTTTAGATTTTCCACTTTTGCTATTGTTTTTCACTTATTATGTATTAAATATTTTCTCTCTCTCTAGACTAATGGTATTGGCAAACAATTCCAAAGTAATAGTCAAAAATGCAGGTATCTGCCTCTTATACCTGATTTTCATGGCAAGGCCTTCAAGATTTCACCAGTAAACATAATATGTAAGAGCTGGTGGGTTGTGGTGCATGTGTTTTATCAGTTGTGTTGTATGTGTTTATTAGTACAGAATTCATTAGTTTCTAGTTTCTTTTTTCTGTTATTTTATTTTTATTTTTTTATTTAATTTTATTTTGTCAATATACAATGTGGTTGATTACTGTGGCCCATTACCAAAACCTCCCTCCCTCCTTCCTCTCCCCCCTCCCTCCCAACAACCTCATATCTGTTCACTTGTCGTATCAACTTCAAGGAATTGCAATTGTTTCTTCTTCCCTCCCCCCACAGTTTGTCTGTTTATTTATTTATTTTTAGCTCCCACAAATAAGTGAGAACATGTGATATTTCTCTTTCTGTGCCTGACTCATTTCACTGAATACAATTCTCTCTAGGTCCATCCATGTTGTTGCAAATGGCAGTATTTCATTCTTTTTTATAGCAGAGTAGTATTCCACTGTGTAGATATACAACCTTTTCTGTATCTACTCATCTGATGATGGTCATTTGGGCTGGTTCCAACTCTTAGCTATTGTAAATAGTGCTGCAATGAACATTGTAGATCATGTATACTTTTGACTTGATGATTTCCATTCCTCTGGGTATATTCCCAGCACTGGGATAGCTGGGTCACATGGTATATCTATCTGCAATTGTTTGAGGAACCTCCATACCATTTTCCATAGAAGCTGCACTATTTTGCAGTCCCACCAACAATGTATGAGAGTTCCTTTTTCTCCACAACCTCGCCAGCATTTATCATTCACAGTCTTTCGGATATTAGCCATCCTGGAGTGAGATGGTATCTCAGTGTGGTTTTGATTTGCATTTCCCGAAT
>NW_007726451.1:486059-487685 GCF_000696425.1 Galeopterus variegatus | reverse complement strand
CCATTTGTTTATTTTTCCTTTGGTTGCCCATGCTTTTGGGGTCGTATTCATGAAGTCTGTGCCCAGTCCTACTTCCTGAAGTTTCTTGTATGTTTTTTTTAAGAAGTTGTATTGTTTCAGGGTGTATATTTAATCCTTTAATCCATTTTGAGTTGATTTTAGTATATGGTGAGAGGTATGGGTCTAGTTTCATTCTCCTACATATGGATATCCAGTTATCCCATCATCATTTGCTGAAGAGGCAGTTTCTTCCCCACTGTATAGGCTTGCTGACTTTGTCAAAGATCAGATGGCTGTAGGTATGTGGGTTGATTTCTGGATTCTCTATTCTATTCCATTGATCAGTGTGTCTATTTTTCTGCCAGTACCATGTTGTTTTCTCTATTCTATTCCATTGATCTGTGTGTCTGTTTTTATGCCGGTACCATGCTGTTTTGGTTATGATAGCTTTGTAGTATAGTTTAAATCAGGTAGTGTTATGCCTCCAGCTTTATTTTTTTTTTTTTTGCTCAGAATTGTTTTGGATATGCATGGTCTTTTGTTATTCCATACAAATGTCTGGATAGTTTTTTTCCATTTCTGAGAAAAATGTCATTGAAATTTGATGGGGATTACATTGAATTTGTAGATGACTTTGGGTAGTATGGACATTTTCACAAGGTTGATTCTTCCAATCCAAGAGCATAGGATATCTTTCCATCTTCTTGTGTCCTCTTTAATTTCTCTCAGCAGTGGTTATCTCATTTAGTTTCCTTAGAATTATCACTCAAAATTCCTCGTCGGATATTCCAAGGGCTTCTTGGTCTATAGGATCTAGAGCTTGAGAGTTATTACCCTTTGGTGGTGTACTTTCTTGATTTTTCATATTTCTGGTATCTTTCTTTTGATGTTTAGTCATTGTGGCAGGGCGTTTCACAGTCCACTGGTTTGACACTATTGTCTGGCTAGGATGCTGTTGGGGCTGCCAATTTGGCATGGCTGCCTCAGTGTCTGCTTGGTCGCCCGCTGGCACCTTGAGTGCATGGTCACCTCGGGTCTTGGACCTGTCCAGGGAGGCACCTCTACAGTTGGCACACACTCAGCCAGGCTGGGGATGAGGTCTGGCGGTGGCAAGGAATTCCTGCTAGGTTGCGCACCGGGGCCGCGGGGCATGTGGTCTCCACAGGATTCAGGCCTCTCCGGCGGGGCACTTCTCTGGTCGGTGCACACTCAGTGGGGCTGGGTATGGGGTCTGGCAATGGTGAGGCCTACCTGCTGGGTTGTGCACTGGCGCCATGGGCTTTTGTTTTTTTTAAAAAATTATTAAGCATTTATTAGGACTTTCCATATGTTTTTCTTCTTCCACTCTTTTTGGGTTAAATAATTACATTTTCTAACATCGCACTATTGTTTTAATATACTCCTGGAATTGATTTGCTAATAGTTTGTTCGGAATACTTTATTTGCATGGATATACATTAGAAGAACATATTTGTCATTTTTAAGTTTTTCTAATGGTGCTATTATGATTTTGTAAAAAAGAATCAGAAAAATTTCTTTCTGGGGCCGGCCCGTGGCTCACTCGGGAGAGTGCGGTGCTGGTAACACCAAGGCCCCGGGTTCAGATCCCATATAGGGATGGCCGGT
>NW_007726451.1:485012-485851 GCF_000696425.1 Galeopterus variegatus | reverse complement strand
CCACTGATATCAGAATTTTAAAAGTTGAGAACTCATAAGAAATTACTCAGGCCGAGGGTTCCACCTAGATCAATTACATGGGTGTAGGGTGTCTGTGATTTCAGTTTAATACAGGCTCAAATATCTTCTCTTTTACCTAGTCAAATAAGGTAGACCAAAAAGAACACTTAAAAGAAAAACAGGGTTAATGGAAATGACATAATTATCATATTTTCTATCTGAAAATTCTCTCCCTGTCTCTCTCTTCCCCTCTCTTTTTCCTCCCCTCTCCCTCCCTACAAAGATATGTTTGGTGAATACTTTAGATGAGAGTTCTCTGCATAAGTGAATGGTTTGCACTGATACTCAGTGATTATAAATTTATGTCAACACCTTCTGATTATGCTCCATCTGTAAAATTTGAAATAACAAACTCAACCCAGCTCTAGATATAACAGATGAAATATGAGGCAAGGAATGGGAAGGATGTAATGCTGATTGCTTTCTGAAAAACTCAGTTGTAAGCTAGTGGAAACCCATCTCTTTCCCAGTTGACCTTTGTTGTTATACATTTTCTGTACTTTTTGTTTTCTAACACAGAAATTCCCATGGGGATTTTTGGGAAATTTTCTGAATCTTGGACCTGCGTTATGTTACTTTGTATAATTATAGCAGCTTTCCACAAATAATTTATCAGGGCTGGTTATTTAACTCCATGTGACAGATTATCAATTCATACACTCACAAGAATATTGAGACCATTCCTCCATGTGAAGATTCTTTCTTTATTACATTTAATTCCAATAGCTGGATATTCCAGCAGTAATGTCAGGGAGCATGGGATGGGACCTCCCCATGGT
>NW_007726451.1:460172-484722 GCF_000696425.1 Galeopterus variegatus | reverse complement strand
TCACTTTCTGTTGCATAACCCTGCTGTTCACTCAATTCATAGCCATTTGCTTCTGGCATAGTACTATGATTTGAGTATTATATCTGGTGGGTACAAAGGGTAAGAAGAGAAATGTTAAACAATTTCTTTCCCAGTGTGCTACTTAATTTGCTTGACGTATTGCACCTTATCAGCTCCTCTGTCTGGCAATACACTCTCACAACCTCCAAAGTAACTTGCACAAGTGTTGGCTTAAATCTTTGCCCCCTCCATAGCTCCATACAGTGTCTAGGATTAACAAATACTTCTTCTAATCCACAAGTTGTTTCAAATTAATAAGTAAATGATTATGTTAGGAAAAAATCCTGTGGCCATACATTTGTTAATCAGAACTCATCCAACAGAGATGATTTGATGATTGGTGACTTGATTCTATTTTTATTGTCTTTTTGTAGTGTCATATGAGAAACACTACTTTGCATACATACAACGTTTTCCCATTCTGTAAAATACATGTACTCTCATTTGATGATTGGTGACTTGATTCTATTTTTATTGTCTTTTTGTAGTGTCATAGGAGAAACACTACTTTGCATACATACAACGTTTTCCCATTCTGTAAAATACATGTACTCTCATTTAATTATAACAACTTTAGATAAGATTTAAAAAATACTCTTAAAACCAGGTTCATCAGTGAATTTATTGCATATCAGTACTAGAATTTGAACCTTATGAATTCTTGAACCTGAATTCATAAATCCCTGCTACTTTCTACTGTAACATCTCATAAAACAAGGGATCTTCATGAATTAGTCAGACTCTGTAAGACTAGAACAGAAAGTGTCTTGCTTAGTTTCAACTTGAACTTCAAAGTCTTTTATTTATGTTTCTAATATTAAAGTTACTCATGGGATAAGTCAGAAAATTTTAAAAGTATATAAGAAAATTTCAAATGAAGAAAAATCTTTTTATGATCCTATTCTATTCATAGTTCAAATATTTGCCTTTTCTAGATTTTTTTTGATATATACATGGCTTTTAATGTAATTGAAATTATACTGAATAAATAATGCATATCTTGTTTGATTCACTTATTATAACATAAGTATTTTCTGGTGTTTGGAAACTATCTATAACATTATTTTTATGGACTCATAGTATTCCATTAAATGAACACGTTTACTTCATTTAACTGTTCCTAATATTGTGTATTTTCACTGATTTCATGTTTTTAGCCCGATTAACAATGCCACAATGAAATAATGTCATTCAGATTATTCTATTTTACCAAAAGTTAAATTCTCAGAGAAAAGGGGGGAAAAAAACATTTTAAGGCTATTACTTAAAAAAGCTTCTTTTTAAATGAACAAGTGAGTGTTATAAGATACATCTGTGCAGTGTAGCTTATAAACTTATATTACTAAATAAATGAGTCATGCAGGGTGGTGGCAGTAAAGACCCCATTTTGGCAGGTAATAAATTTTTAAATGGCTTTGAACTAGCAATGATTCTGAACTAGATGCACTTTTGAAATCTCTTGTTATGATAGGTATTATGAAGGAGAGAAAAATATAGAAAGTCTTCATTTTCAGAGAATAGTTGATCCCAGTAAAATGCAGCACCAAATTTCAGACTATATATTGTATAAATGTGCTTATTGAGATTTCTTCTAGAAAAGATGGAAGTAAAAGTAATAAAAACAGTTTATTTAACTTTATATTCTATAAACTTTAGGTTAAAGTTGCGACTATGGGTGACTCTCAGAAACTGACTAAAAGATTAATTCCATTTTTTCAGTGTATTTTTCTTAGTTTAAAGTTGGCGTAACCCTTCTCTTCACGGGTGACTTTTGCAGCACGTTCACAGAAAGGGCTCTTTTTGCAGAAATCTTTCAGTCCATCAGCAGTTTCTCCAAGGGCTTCTCTTAATCTTTTGAAATTCAAATTATTCTCATTTAAACTGTCTTTTTATGAGCATCCTCATCAGTTTCCTGATCTCCTCTTCTTGTTAACTGGCTAACTCTGCTAGGGAGTCATTTGGTAGCTGGTTTGTATGTGGTTCTTCAACATCACTTTTATGAAATACTGGATAATTTGCAGAAATATGAAGTTTCTTAATTTGATCCAATTGCACTTGGGTTTTAAACATCTGATATTTTTAAATGACAAAATGAGAAGAGATAGATGTTAGTGTTACAAAGGGAGAAATGTTTCCGTGGAAATTGGTTTGATAAATTGCCAGTTAATTAGCAATACTTTATCTAATGAGTCCTAAGCAATGCCATAATTTTGAGATTGTGGCCAGTAAGTAAGTACATGGGTAAAAGGGCCATCTGTGTGTTCTGGTCCTTACGCTCAATGGTGCCTTCTCACCTCATGTAAGAGTTTACATTTTGCAATCAGGAATGAAGTTATTAATGAAGATATTATATTCTTCACATTGACCACAAGGTTTAGTTCAATGAGAAACAGTGGTTCTCAGCATTGGCTTTATATTAGAATTGCCTTGGGAGCTTTTGACAGAGTCCCATGCCCAAATCTCACTCAGATAAATTCTATCAGAATTTCTGAAGGTGGGTCAAATGAAAGTACATTTTTTAAGTATACTTTTAAATAGAAAAATACAAGTATGTAGTTTCCATCTTCTTTATTCCCCCATCCCTAAAAACTGATTAACCATATTTAGAGATGTAGTGCCTGAGAGATTCTGCACTTATAATTAGTCCCTATATGATTATGATAAAGTTATCTTGGAGAACGATTTGAGATAATGCTGATATGCAGAGACAAAAAATACTAAAAAAATAGGTGGATTAATACTATCCTATGGAATACTAGCACTCAACTATTTCATTTCAATTTTTACTTTTCAGTTTTACAGTTATATCAGCAAATGTCTATTTTAAGCTCTTCGTAAGACAGTGGCTACTTCTGCAGATAACAACTAAAACTAAGATACCAAATTTACCTATTTTATGGTGAGATTACTGGTTATGCAAGGATTTTAATTAAACTAAATAAATATGGGTGCCTTGGTATGTGATATTATACATAACATATTCCAAGACACTATGTCACAGCCATATTTATGGAACAATTACCATTAAAAGAGTCTCTAGACCAGTACTACTAAAACTTGATTGTGCAATCAAATTATTGGAAGATCTTGTTGAAAATGTAGATTCTGACTCATATGACTGAAACGAGATGTAAGAGTCAGCATTTAAATAAGCGTCTACATTTTGCTAATGCTACTAAAGCTCGCACCAAAATTTGAGTGAGAAGGATGCAGGTTATTTCATATAAACATATATACAGTTGTCCCTCAGTATCGATGGGAGATTAGTTCTAGGACCTCCCGCAGATCCATGGATGCTCAAGTTCCTGATATAAAATGGGGTAATATTTGCATATAAGCCAGGCACAGAAAGAGAATACCACACGTCCTCACTCATAAGTGGGAGCTAAAAATTAAACAAATAAATAAAAAAAGAAGGAAAGAAAGATATGACAATCAAATAATTCTTTGAACTTTCAAAAGGAGAGAACAGAACTGAACCCAGCAGAGACGTGAAAGGGGGAAGGGGAGGGGGTGTTAGCATGAAATTGGTAAGGGGCTACAAAAAATTATCACATTGTGTAATGTTGAATATACTAATTATTCTGATTTGAGCATCACATAGTGCACATAGGTGTTGATATTCAACACTGTACCCCACAAATATGTACGATCAACTGTTTCAATAAAAAATTTTAAAAGTCCAATGCACATTCTCCCATATACTTTAAATCTTCTCTAGATTACTTATAATACCTAATCCAATACTATCACATTGTGTAATGTTGAATATACTAATTATTCTGATTTGAGCATCACATAGTGCACATAGGTGTTGATATTCAACACTGTATCCCACAAATATGTACGATCAACTGTTTCAATAAAAAATTTTAAAAGTCCTATGCACATTCTCCCATATACTTTAAATCTTCTCTAGATTACTTATAATACCTAATCCAATACAAATGCTATGTAAATAGTTTTTATACTGTATTGTTTAGGGGATAGTGACAAGAAAAAGAGTCTGTATATGTTCAGTACAGACACAATTTTTTTTCCTATAAATTTTTAATCTACAGTTGGTTGAATCATGGATGTGGAACCCATGGATACAAAGGCTAACTGTATTGTCTTTCTTATAAGACAGATCCTTCTCAAAGTTGACCCCTTATAACCTCTCCATATTTAAATACAATTGAAAAATATATTTAACTACTATTTATTAAGGCCCTTCTATGAGAAGAGCACTTTAAACATCAAACAGGTAAAGTTTTATCATAGCCACTTAGGCTCAGAGAGAAAAAGTAATATGCCCAAGGCCACACAATTTGAGTCGGCAGAACCAGATTTGATATTTGTATCAGTCTGATCCTGGAGTCTATGATCTTAGCATCCAAGCAGTGTTGTCTTCCTTGGCTCATCTCTGCTTCCTACAGATTCCTTTAGCTCAACCCATTCACTTTTTTTTTTTTGTAATGATCGAAGATTACCATTTGAACTCTACCACAGGCCACATTCTGCACAATGAAGACGGCTATCTAGGCAGACTGTTAACTATTAACATCATTGATGAATACATTAAGAAGTAAAATTTAAAGTTGTTATTGTACATTTTAGTAGCCTCTCTCCCTTACACTCGAGTCTTCTTATACCTGAGGAATTTGGACTTCTTATAGGGAAAATGGCATTACAGCCCCCATCTCTATTTTTGGCTGAAAAAATAGAGAAAATTGATGACCAGTTACTGGGGGGCTGAAATGGATCTCATAGCATCTCCTCTAAAGGAAAAATAACTAACATTTATTGATTCCCTATTCTGTGCTGGGTGTTGTGCTAGCTGCTTCATGCATAGATTATCCCACTCAGTGCTTACAACAACCCACTGAATTATTATCTTCCACATTTTACAGATGAAGAAACTGACATCAGGGGTTAAAAACTTGCTTGCAGTTAACAGCTGCTAAACAATGGAGGCAGTGTTTGTCTTAGCAAATCAATATAGTTAAAGGAATATAGTGTTTGTTTCCATGTAAACTGCAGATAACAATTTGGAATGCATTAGATGAATTTGCAATATATTGAACTAAAATAGATCTGTTTTTATTTTAAAACAAATGAAAACATGTTTAATTTGATGATCACTGCAATAACTCTAGCCTGATTGAGATTCATGAGAATAATTATTTATGTGAGGAAGATAAAGTAACATTGTGCAAAAGGCACACCGAATCACCGATATTTTTACATGTAATTTATAAAGTGAATGCTTCCTATAGTGAAATATATGAAGGGTTTTATTTTTTATATTTTAACATTTAAAATATACCTTAACATTATGAATGATTCAGGTTGTATTGATTAGGTTTTTGCTGTAGTCAGTAATCATTTTACTTTCTAATTGCTAATGCCTGAGAATGGGAACTAAACAAATGGCTTAATTACAATGAGGGGAAATATATTTTTCAATTCCAAGCAGTGGCTCTGATGATAAAAACAGACATATTTCACTGATGTTTAACTTCTAATTGATGATAAAACCATGAATTTATCATAAAGCCTGTGTTTGCCTTGCTATTTCTGGATTAGGTCAGTTTTCCAAATATCTGAGTGGTCATTTCTTTTCTGTTTTTATTGTTGTTTTGTTTTCCCTGAAAATTGCTTTCACTCTAATTCTAATTTCCGTAAGAGTTTTTGTTCCAACTATGGGAAAAGTTTGCAACTTTACTTGTCCTGGCTTCCTCTACTTTGCCAGCTAAAGATTAACTTACCAAGGTCTGGTCCCCAGCATGTGTGCTGGTAGATGGCCATGTCTCTTTCCTTTTCCTCCTCTCCACCTTTGTTTTACTTCTGTTCATGTATTGTAATTATTTATTTACCAAAGTTGTCTACTAGATGCAAGCTCTTGAGAGCAGCATCCTTTTGAAACTCCAGATATAATACAGTGTTTAGCACTTAAAAAGCTCAGTAAATATTGGTGGAATTAATAACTATTAAATGCACATGCAGAAAATTAATTGATTATTATTGACAAACTTTCTCTAACTTTGTCTAGACAGTGGTAAAATGACTTTTTTTTTCTCTTTTTACTTTTGTTCTCAAATTTAGTATCATACTGATAAGATTTCTAAGAAAATTAACTCTACAGGGTGAAAATAGTCATTTTCAAGGCAATTCCTTACATTGTCATTTGGATCAGGCACATTGATGCATCTCCTTAAAAGAGGTCTCCTTTCCTCAGCAAGTTGTTTCTGAATAGGAATCCATGTGTGTCCTCAAATAGTCTGAGACCTTCATTTGCTTTAGAGCACAGACTTTCTGTGTAGTGGTGGCCATACTAACAACATGTACGGAGCTAGGACGTGGTTTTCAGACAAGGTCTCATTACACTGCAGTGGTTCATGTGACTCTAATGCATATCAGTTGTTTCAAAGCATTTTATTTGTGAACACTTCAAATGGAGTTTTGAAATTTTATTTGCATGGAGCACAGTGAAATACAGAGAGGCAGAGCTGAGATCTGTTGTTGTAATGCAAAAAAGCACTTTGGCTTCAAATGCAAAGAACACTTCTAGGGAGAACCACAAATAGTGTGTGAAATTGTTCCTTTTCTACTTAGTATGTTACTAGAATTGTTTTCTAAAAGGCCCTGGTGTTGTTGTAATGGCACTAACTGGTATTCATCAGGCCCCTCTTGTTTCTATTATAGTATTTATTTAGAACTAAATATTAGAGGACTTTTGGGCTAGGGAGGCAATCCAGGGTGTGAATGGCCTGTGTTTTACCCAGTTAGCTTCTTGAAGAAGTGAAAAGAAAGTCTTTATTATTTACTGGAAAAAACCTGAATGTTGAAGAACAAGGATATGAAATCAAGTACAACTGCGCCCTACATAATAATTGTATGTTGTTAGGTAATTTTTATAAATACTTTGAGCCTCTGTTTACTTACAAATATCTGTAAATTGGTGGTAATAATAGTTCACTAACTGGTTGTGAAGACTAAAATAAGTCATATACTTGTAAGAGCCTACCTATGCCTGGCAGATTGAAGATGTGCAATAAATATGATTTCCTCTTCTATGGCCAAACCCTGTAGCCACTGATGGCATGGTATTAAAGGATATTCACTGTAACTCATTGCCAAAATTAGATTAAAAATAAAATTCTAAGTCTCCAAAGTCTCTTTGCATCATTTTAATCAAGAAAGACTCAACTGAAAAGTCTACAAGAAATCAGAAATTCCTGATGCAGTACAGCACTTAGATTGTAGATCAGGAGTCAGCAAATGTTACCTACAGAGAGTCAGATAGTAAATACAGACTTTGTGAGTCATATGGTCTTCGTCACAACTACTCAACTTTGCTATTGAGGTAATGTAAAAGCAGCCATACATGATATGTGAGCAAATGAGCATAGCTTTGTTCCTATAAAACTTTATTTACAAAGACAGGTGGTTAGCTATATTTGGCTCACGATCCCTGTAATATATTATCAGTTGGACAGCTAGAGATTACAGATTATTAGGTACTGTAGCAGAAATGAAAGCATACTTACCACCGGGCTAATGAAGGGATGTATGTGTGTGTTTTATTTCTGAGTATGTGGAGGTGAAGAGGTGTTATCCGTCAGTCCAACTTCCTATGATGATTAGGACAATGAAGAATTTAGCTAATGCATCATAAATTACTTCTTGAAGATATTTCTACTAGTATGCATTTTTGAGAAGGATTATGAAATCTCACCTTAGGGTTCTCTAGCTGATTACAAGAAGGCTTCAAACTCCAATATTGTGCAATAATAAAATTGTTAAGAATTGAGATGGCAAACCTCTTTCTATTATAATATCTTTCACAGAACAAGGGCTGGGACCTCAGTATAGTTAACTCCTACCCAAATAAGCTCAACATATTAAAATATGATCACAAAGTGCAGGATATAGAAAACTATTCTGCAATTTGTAAGAGGATTCTCCACAGGTATTTTTTTAAAAATGAGTATCTCTCCTAGGATAGTTAAAATAGGATGTAATTGGTGGAAATTAATTTTCAGAATCTTATCTAGAACACATCTGTTGGCATATCAGCACTTTATATTTTCATGAAATTGTCTCTTGAGGTTTATATATTTGAGAAAATCTTCTAAATACTGTAACATCAGTGTTCAGGCTAAAAATATTATGGATAGCATTTAAATGTAAAATGAGAAAGAATGCTAATATTTAGGTTTTAATAAAAACTTATGATGTTTCTTCTGATAATATCCCTTCTGGGAAACTCAAGAAATGTTATTTCATGATTTTCATGATTTTATGGTCACAACACATTATCAGGTTTTATAAACTTGGATCTGGTGTTTTAAGAGCTTGCAGATTGATGTTTCTTCTGATAATATCCCTTCTGGGAAACTCAAGAAATGTTATTTCATGATTTTCATGATTCTATGGTCACAACACATTATCAGGTTTTATAAACTTGGATCTGGTGTTTTAAGAGCTTGCAGAGTAGATTGCAGTAATGATTCTCTCATCACTCTGATTTTCCATTGTTCCTTCTGTCTTCTCTCTGTAATTTTACTTTCTAAATTTTAGTTTTTTCAGAATTTAGTATGTTGCCTTTCTTCTTTAAAAGCTAATGGTATATCTTTTCAATCTTTACAATACAGTCAATTGAATACAGTCAATTGAATACAGTCAATTGAATGTGTTACAAGGTTAGTACAAATCTGTTTAGGGGTCATATGAATGCAATGAAATAGTTCTTCATAAGGATAAAGTACAAATGGCCCAATGAATATAATCCTAGAGAAAATGCAGCAAATTGGCTTTTTAAAATTAGTTAAGTGCATTTGTTTCAAGGTTGTTTTTATAGGCTATTCAGATATACATTCAGGGTGTCATTCAACCAACTACATTAACATTAAACTAAGATTGTAAATCAAGCGTGTTGCTAGGCCCCATAGAAACATCTCAGTAAGACATGGTCCCAGAATTAAAGGAACTTATTTAGAGAGGTGAGAAATTTTGGCTACTCCATAGTAGTCTTTCATATAAGGAGTAGTTATTCTATGTTGTCTGCTTTTAGGACTTTTCATATTCTTTTCATATTGTCCATATTATAAATTATACACCCGATTTTTCTGTACTGTGGTCAAAATAACTAGGTTTTAATTAATCTGGTCCTCTTCCAAAATGCCCTTCCCAATTCTGTCTCAATTATTTCAATCCTACTCATTTTGAAAGACCCAGATTAAATCTTCTTTATTCTAAGAAGTCTTTTCCCAATGTGCAATCATATCAGCCAACCATGTTGCTTTTTTAGAATTGCTCTGGTACAGTTTTTTTAAAACACCATTATACCACATTGGTATGCAAAGTCCATTACAGTCTAATGTATTAAAGTCTAATGTATGGATAAGTCCTGTTTTATCAGTGATTCTCCTGATTAGCTTCGATTCTGCCACAACCAAGAGTCTGATATGTAGTAGAAACTCTGAAAGTCTATAACCAACCTTCTGATTCCACTCACTCTGTTGTGAACATGGCAAAATTTTCTGTTGATATTTTGTCTTCTTAAAGTACCATTTATCATCTATTTCATGGGGACCAGATAGAGCCGTAAATTTATACGAAGAACAAAATGAGATTACTTTGCAAAGTTTCCTACCTAAGACCTAGTTCAGAGGTACCTATTGTAACAGCTGCATTCCTGGTTGTTAAAGGACCCTTTAAAATAAATGCCTAAGACAAAGGGAGGCTCTGTGCGAACTGACTGTATCATGCAACAACAGGGAATATCTATGCATTAAAAACAAAACAAAACAAAATGTTTTGAAAGGATATGTCTTACAAAGCCTGTAGTAAATCAAAGTAGACTGAGCATGACTCCATGTTATAGTTTTAAAATTGCTTTGGGATGAGGACTGCCTGTTTTTATTTCTTTGGCATCCAACATTATTATCAGGAGAAACAATTAATTTGCTGTATTTTATGTTCCTATTATAATTTATGTGGTGAGACAGAACCGTGGCATTTTGTTGTAGTGATAAGAAGAGATAAAGAGCACTACGCTGCTTGGAAAAGATTATATTATTTTCAATTATAGGCAGTCTGGGAAACTTAGCAAGTAGCTGGCCTGGGTCTTGGACAGTAGAAAAATCTTAGGAGAGATGAGTTAAAGCACTGTTGATTGTCCAGTCCCATTCCTTCAGGGGAGATACTGAAAACTAAGGCAGGAGTCCTGGGCCCTGTACTCATTTCCAGGATGGCATAATTGACAACATTTCCCAGACTGAAGCATGATTTTACACATTCATTCAACTCTCAGATTCTGTGGTTTCATAATATTCCAGTTTACCTTGATCTCTTCCATTTTTTTCCTTTTAATTTGAGAATGCTTAGAATGCACAACAGTCATTGACAACTATTTAACTGTAAAACATTATTTTCTTGTGTTTTGCATAAGCCCACAGCTAGCAATGTTTGCACAGTGATTGGTTCTAAATTGCAATTGTCTGGTAATCATTAATATTATTATTAAATTTTTAAATAGTAATGAATCTGTCCTTGATGTTAGAAAAATTTTTCCCATGTTTTAGACAAAAACCTTAGATACTTAAGTACAGTTAAAAGACCCAAGTATTTTAGCTTTCTTTATAATACTGTTTTCCCAGGGAAGATATCTCTTGTAACTTGTGGAAATTCATGGAGTGCGGTCAACCTTGTGGTAAAACTGTCTTTATTCTTTGGGTCATGCGTGACTAACTTTCCAGTCCTTTAATCAAGTTTTCCATTTGGTAAGCTAAAGAACCCTGTACTTCTAAAGCTTTGTTAATCTCTGCATAGCAAGCATTCATTGAATGTGTCTTGTGGAGCAAACACTGGTCCTGATAAACACAATACTTACTCTGTCTCCTTGAATCCTCCCAGCCACTCTTTTTTGAGGTACAGTATTTACTTCCATTTTACAGATGAGGAAACTGAGATTATGAAATGTTAAGCAACTGACTCAATGTAAGACAAATTCTTCCTATCTTACTTTCTCTCCTTCCTTCCTTCCTTCCTTCCTTCCTTCCTTCCTTCCTTCCTTCCTTCCTTGAAGCTGTTCTCCTTTTGTAATCCCTGTGGGACCACTGGCTGGGTGATGGGATGGATTGAGCATAAAGGGGAATGTTCACCCTTGTCTTGGCCTACCAGTTTAACCTTGTTTCTGGTCTTAGAATTGGAAGCCATTTCAACTGCTGATGTTTTACTATTCTGCTCCATTCCACTACTGGGAGTTTGCCATTTTGCTAGGGGAGGAAGTAAGGAATCCACCTCTACTCAGAGTCATGGCTATCAGACACACTGATAGTGTGCCGCCTGTGGGCATTAGAGTGAGGTCTGGATTCTCCTGAAAGGTGGTAACATTTCTATCCCCAGTAGAATAGCCCTGGCTTTGTCCACATCAGGGGCCAGGTTGGTGAATTGGAAGTTTCTTCATAATGTTTCCAGGTCATGGGAAGTTGCACCAAGTTCATCAGTTGTGAGAGATTTCAGATCCTTTGAGGACATAGGAAGAGGGAGTTTTTCGGTCAGTTTTTCTGACTCTTACCTCGTTAGGGAAGTGAAAGTAATGTTACAAAACTCTTCTGTCCTTTTCTCCATTGACAGTTGTATTAGTCCCTTCCTATTGCTTATAACAGAATACCTGAAACTGGGTAATGTATAAAGAAATGTAATTTATTTCTTACAGTTTTGGAGGCTGGGAAATCCAAAGTCTGGGGAACACATCTGATGAGGGCCTTTTTCTTGGTGGTGGCTCTCTACAGCAGCACAGGGTGTCACATGGCTAGAATGGGCTGAGCAAGAGTAAGTTAACCTTCTCATTACCTCTCCATATAAATCCATTATAGCTATACCCATTGCTCCATGAATAAATCAATTCAAACACAAGGGCACAGCCCTTACAATTTAATCACCTTTTAAAGGCCCCACCTTTTAAATTTCATAATTGGATTTCCCACCCTCTTAACACCGTTACAATGGAGATCAAACTTCAATGAGTTTTGGGGGAGGCATTCAATCCACAGCACTTATATTTCTTAATATTGTCCTCAGCATTAGTTATTGCAGCCAGCCCTATCAATGCACTCTCTCTTCTTCCTTGAGTGCTATTTACAGTTCGCAGAATAAAACGTGAAAATGGCACTCTTCCCACCTGGAACACATGTACCCTGCTCTCTTCCTCCACCTTGCCAACTGCTAGTCATCTTCTGAAGACGAGGAAGTGCAAGGAAAAGAGCAGGCACTCTGATCGTAGTTTCAAACTAAGTGTCTTATTCCCATTCTAAAACTTCTGAGCTAAGTGACTTTGGAAAATTACCTAACTTTCCTGAATATCAATTTCCTTATCTGTTTTGCAGTTAAGAATAATAATGATAGCTATGTTAAAAGGTTGGGAGATGGAAATACATATTTAACCTTCTCTATTGGTTGTACTTCTTTTAGTAGCAGCAACTAAATTCTAGCAGACAAAAACAAGTAAAAGTGATGTACTAGAAAAAAAATGTATGATACTTCAAGAAATTAAAAAAAATAAGAATGCCAAAACCAAGAGGGACCCATAGACATAAAGACCCAGAAGTGAGGACATCATAACCCTAGGATTTACTCTTTCTGTCTCTTTATTTCTTATTTCTGCTTCTCTCTAAGTTGCTTCAATCTTTAGTCTCCATGACTCAAAGAGATACGATATTCCCAGTTAGCTCCATCAGAAAAGTTAGGGGAGTATCTCCAATGGGCCCAGCTTGGGTTATGCAACTAATAGACTCATGCCTCATTCCTGTGATGAGATAATTATCACACCTTGGATTTCACCCACCTATGCTATAGACAGTACGATTAGTGGAAGAATGCAGCTACTGTGATCAAGAACTGGTTTGTCCGATATACAACTCATTCTTTCCAAATAAAAAATTTCATTTGAGGTGATGGATATGCTAATTATCCTGATATGATCATTGTACTTTGTATAAATGTTTCCAAATACCACATTGTACTCCATAAATATACACAATTTTCATGGGTCAATTAAGAAAAAATAAATTAAAAAGAAAAAATTCAGAGATAGAAGTAAATTAGAGATTATCAGAAACTGGGGTGGTAGTGGAGGGGGAAAAATGGGAAGTTATTGCTTAGAGGGTACAGAGTTTATGTTTAGGTTGACAGAAACATTTTGAGAATAGATAGAGGTTTTGGACATACAGCATTGTGAATGTAATTAATTCCATGGAATTGTATGCTAAAAAATGGTAGAAATGTCATACATATTTTACCACAATAAAAAAAGGTGAAAAAAGTTTCAACTTTTCTTTATAAATTAAAAAGAAGTCCAAGAATCCCTCTATCTAATATAACTAAAGTATCACACATGCATTCATCTTCTTCCAAGTGGTACGCAACATAAAATCATGTCCAGCTACTATACCAGACTAAGTTTAGGGTCTCTCTGTGACATGCATTTTTTAAATTATATATAAATTTGGCACTCATTACCTTGCAATACATGAGCAAAATCTATATATCTAACCACTTCTCAGACACCTATTGCACAACAATAGTGAAGAAACAGAAAAACATCAATGAAAACTCCCATGTAGGAAGGGAGAACAGAGGAATCCCCACACACCGGTTGCTGGTTAAAGGAAATCTGCACTGCTGCATAGGAATAGTGGGGAGCAGCCACTGGTTGGCTTGAGCCCTTCCAATTGCATGATGTCCTGGTCATCGTCACAGGCTCCCCCCATTTGCCTTTTCCAGTACTTCTGAACATTATTCTTTCTAGCCACACCTGAGAGGAACTTCAGGGAAGACTACCTGGGGACCATACTTCTTAAGCTGCCCTTCTCTAGTATGGCCACAGGGAGCTTAGTGATTACCCTATAAGTTAAATATTAACAGGTGTATCTCTGAAACGTGTTAGATTTCTTTGGTAATTCAATGACTTAAAAGCCAAATTGGCCACCCAATTTGGGTGTTTCTATTTGGGCAGATCACCTTTGTTTAAAAACCAAAGCCAGAATTCTTATTCCGTTGTAATCATTAAGTCTGAATCCTGACCTTGCAAATTCTATGTTTAATAATAGTCTGCTGGTTTTGCCCATCCCTCCAAGATAGCCTTTATTTTAAAGGTTTCAACATGGCCCCTGCCTTAGAATTCTGGATTGGGTATGAAGAAAAAATTAACAACTGCCCCAGTCTTTGCATGAATCTCTGAGAACTGGGTGTTTCAGCTGAAGAAATTGTAATCTCTTTCTGATGATGTGTATGACAAGATGTGATACTGAGGAACCTGGGGTAAGGCCACCCCCATTTCTCTGGCTTCTGCTGTGTCCTGGACTACTGGCCTTTCCTTTGCAGGCCTCCATGGCAAACACACGAGGCTAGTGCTGCAGCCACACCTGGGAATATGCATTCTCTCATCTCTGCAGACCGCCCTTTCTTCTCCTGTCTGTTATTACATTCTGTCACAACTTTATATTCCAGGTGAAGCTTTTTTGTTCTGTAATAAAACCTTTTCTTCTAATTCTGTCTAAAATGGAATTTTTCTCTACTCGAACACCTGAAGATGATAAATTTAGCTCTTAATTGCACAATATATTATGCCACTCTCTGTTCCTACGTGTGTCATGCCACTTCAAAGAAACTCAAATTCAAATAAAATTCAATTTTATTTTCTACAGCACCCAGTTAAGATTGAATATTAATCCATTCATTTCATTATTCATCTTTTAATAATCACTTATCATATATATATATACTATATGCTTGTCACTGTGATACGGCCTTGTGATACAAATATGAAAAAAATACAGTCCTTGAACCCCAGGGGCTTACAATGTAGGGGTGTATTGGACAAATATAGCAAACATAAATAAAGTGCTGTGATACCTGTAAGGGCTCTGGGAGAATCCTGAGATTTCTACCCAAATAAGCAAAAATAGATCAGAAAAGCCTTTCTGGGAGGTGATGTTTGATCAAGGATGTGAGGGCTAATAAAAATTAGTCAGGTGGAGAGAAGGACCCTGTGGCAAGTCACGGAGGCAGGGTTCATTAAGAAGATCTACGTGCAATTCTGTAGAATTAGAACAATGATTCTCCTGTATGTTTTCTACCTAAATGTACACAAGGACTAGAGCATATTCCCTTCTGCTGTCTTGTACAGTGACTCAGGCATCAGTGATTAATCCAAGAAAGGAGCAGGAGGATGTGCACTCTTGCAGGAAATACAAGAAAACCACCAAGCCTTGCTTGCCTGGAAAAGCCTCCCGGGAGATTCTGATTCTTGGTCCTAGGAAGTACTACTTTCTCTTTCTACTTGAGAACCACTAGGCCAAATGCTGGATTAGTGTGGAAAGCCAGGGGAAAACCTTAGATCTACAGTGCACCTCTCTTGTATTCTGGGAATATGGAAGTAAACAAGCTAGAGTCTATGCATGTGAGGAATTCACAGTCCAGGAAATGGACAGGTGGATATGGGGTGACAGACCATGACAGAGATGGGCCCAGGGTGCTGTGGGTTAGAGAAGAGGTATTAGGTAAGGTTTTCTAGAGGAAATCGTGTGTGGGATAAGTTTAATTAACAATGCTGTATTAATAGTTAACATTTTCAACAGAAGTAAAAGAATAGAATTATAGGAGGACTTATTTTCTTATACACATTTAGATACATAGGGACATATTCTGGTAAATTACCCCCGAGAAGACCCAAAACCATCCATTCAACAGATGTCTTACCCTGGTTAGTATGTATATGATATACAGTTTTGAAAAAGTTCTAGAGAGGTTGAGGAAGCTAGTAGGTGTCTGATAGGATGGGAAAAGAGCAGGAATAAAGGGCCATGCCCAGGATTTTGAAAGTTTCTAGAAGTTTGTTTTGTTTATAATTTTGACTTGTGTCAGCTTTACCCTTGGTTAAAATGAAAACAGTAACTAAAAGGAATATTTCATTAAATTATTATAAGCTCAGAGTGGCTTTGTTTGATTTAGATGATTAAATTATCTCCAGCAGTGAGCAGTATTGCAAGATAGTGGGCTCTGGATGAATCAACTGCATGGCAATGGTAGGTAGAAAGCAGGCTTTGGGGTAGGATGAGGGAAGAGGAAGCCCTGGTCAGCCAAGTACAGCACAGTGACATGGAGCATCTGGGATCCAAGACAAAAGAGAACTGAATTGGGCAAAATTTACCTTTTCCTACTTTGGGTCTCCAGAGAACTGATACTAAGACATGGATAACAGTAACTGAATGTAGGAAGTGTGTGCGTGAGCATGCGTGTGTGTATGTGTGCTTGTGTGATGTATGTGCACTAGTGTTTGAAGAGGAATAAGGAATAGTAAGCACTTAAAAAGGACAAAAATGATTCAGATTTTTTGTTTTAAATCTCAGATATCGCAGATCATATTAGAATCCCATAGCAACAAGCAGGAAGAGATGAATTAGTTTCATAATCCACAGTATTGATTTCAACAATTGCAAGAGTATTGGTTCAATTATCTTGCAGCATGTTGAAATCTAGTATTTTTTTTTTGCATTATGTATATCTCAGTATTTGGATAGGCTTATTTTCTGTTGCATCTTAAAATGTAAAATACTTCTGTAACATATTTGGAATGGGATGACATTGTTTGGGAGGTATCTGCCCTCCCTTCAATGAGGCTGATGTCCCTCCTCCCAAGATGTCATTAATGCTCCAGGTTAGTACTCATTTCTCGGTCCAGCCCCTCCTCCATTTTTTTCAGGAGATATTTTACAATTTGCATGCAAAATTAATTTCAATGTGTAGTAAATAGTATTTAAAGAAAGAGATATACATGTTGTATAGAAATGCTGTGTGTGTTTGTGCTTCTGTGAGCATATTTGTATATGATGCAGCTGGGGAAAGTATACCGTATAATGAGGACTAATAATATTTTCTGTGGTTTTTCTCTCAGTGAAAAATAAAGGCATACCAAGAATATTTCAGACAGCAGAGTAAGACAGATACTTCAATTATAGTATTACCACTTACAATCGGGGTAGCTTTGGGAAAATTATCTAGCTTTCTGTGAACTCAGTTTATTAATTAAAAAAATGACAATAATAAAAGTACCCTCCTCATAGGACTGTTGTGAGGATTAAGAGAATTAATGCCCGTAAAACACAGCAGAGAGCCAAGCATATGGGAAGACTGTAAGGAATTTTATTTCATTGATTATAAGACACACATTTTCCTTCCACATTTTAACATCCCTATAGAAAGGGTATGTCTTCTAATTTATGGTGACTTGTAGTTGATTTTATGGTAGATGAAGCATAGTATTCTAATTTAAATATGCAATTAATAATTGAAACATAGATTTCATTTAAAAATGCTAGAAATCAACACTATGAAATCAGATGCCACTTCTCTCAGTAAAATAGTTTGCAGTGAAGAAAAAAAATGAGAAATTTGTAAATTAAGACAGAATTAATATTAATATGTTTTCTCCATTTTTAGTTTATTCATTTATTTATTCCACAAACATTTATTTGTTCAACAGATAACCACATGCCATATTGTGTAGGTCAGAGATCCAAAAAATGAGTAAAACATTGATCTTTGTCTTCAAAGATCTAGCACATGTTCACAGGAGACAGCAGAACCATGTAAGTACAGTATCAGACATAAGTACCTAAGCTAATAGTACACACAGAAGAAGCACCTAATTCATAGGAGAGGACATGGAGGAACACATAACAGAAGATGTGATTTCTGAACTAAGTCTCAACAAAATGGTAGAGTAAGCCAGATAAAAGGTGAGGGAAGTGTATTCCAGGAAGAGGAAACAAACAAACAGAAGATTTGGGGCAGGGAGATAGAATGGATTGTCTTTCTTGTTCAGGAAACAACATGATGTTTAATTTGGATGAAGTGTTCGGGGAAGGAGTAAAAAATCTAAGCTAGCAGTTAAGAAGGGTTACCTCATGAAGGACATTGTGAAGTTATACTGTTGGGCTTGGACTTTAGCATGAGTTCGATGTAAATACTCGGAAAGAGTTTAAAATGCAGGAGTGGTATAATCACAATTTCATTTCCAAAATATTTCTCAGAATGAATGTAAATGGTCAAGGCTAGAAACAAGGAGAGCAGTTAGGAGCTGACGGTGATAATTTTTACTGCTGGTACAGGTGATGTAGCAGAATGGGCGTATTTGAGAGATTATTAAGGAGGGAGAATCCATAGGACATGGTGATTAATTGGATGTGAAATAGAGAGAGAAGTTAAGTTTCAATCAACACATCTCAGTTCAAATGACGAACAAACAATTGACAGTTCCAGAGCAGGGGCCATGTTTGCACCCTGCATGATCCATTGTGCCCAGCACAGTGCTGGGTTCATAACAAATATTTGGTAAACATTTTGTAAACAGTTGTTTGTTGGCTGATCATCTACTCCTCTAAAATTTTTTGTATGTTTCCTAGACAGATGACCACAGTGTATTGATATGTTATTATCAAGAAAAAAAATAAATCTGAGTCAACATTCTAGAAATACTCAACTGTCTAGAACAGATTTTCTCATTGTCCTTTTTCATAACAACCTGGTGCCTTGTAATATAACATGACACCAAGAAATAGAAAAATAAAAAGGGCCTTTGAAGCAGTTCCTTTTTATCTTGCTTTATTCTTAACAGCATTTCTCTGGTCTAATTCTTTTATGGTTCCAGAGAGAATTACATTTCAAATTCCATAATTGCACAGGAGAATTGGAGTCTTGTAAAAATTTAGAGTACTCTGTTCAAAGGCAATTTTTATTATTAACTGAACCTATGCTGTGATGCAGCCAAAGAAATTGTTTGGAGGATCATTAAAAGAGTCCTTTTTAATATGACTGTTTTCACTTGAAAAAATGTAGCACATTCATTTAATATTACTGTATTACTATAATTGACTATATATCTGAAGTCTTATAGCATGGTAGTTAGGGTATTGAACCAGCACAAAATATACATGAACTTTATCAGTTTTCATTTTTCCTTTACAAACTGTGAACAGTATCAAATGACATTTTCTGACATTTGATAGGTATCGAAAATTTGTTATTGCAGGTGTTCAGTGAAACATAAAATACACATGTAACAGTATGGCTGTGACTTCACTATGAGAAATGCAAGTGAGAAGCACTTAAATCAGCATCCTACAATATCTACCCATTTTCCATCAATGTCTTGTTCCTGATCCTCTGCCAAGTTAATTATTTCCTCTATGCCTAAATTTGTCCATATGAAAAATTAGGAGAAAAGAAAGAATAAATTAATACTTGCCCCTGAAATGATCTGAAATCCAGGTATGGAAATCTTACACAAGTTTAAAGGACTTTCACTGTTGCCCTCATGTATTTGAACACACTACAGTGATCTGTCGGAGAGTAGCTGAGACACTGATGTAATGGTCCTTTTCACACCTTCCATCCATAAAGACGGTTCTTTTACTTGCAGCTAAAGCTATTATATCCAAAGCCTATGGCTGTTTGGCTCTTTTAACGATGGAAATTTTAAAGGAGAAATAGCAAGTAAAATGGGAAAATGTCCTCTGGGATGTTATTTTATTACTACATGTCCCTTATCATTTAGCAAACTAGATGCAATGTGAAAAATTCAGTCAATTTGTTTGGTGGCTGGTTGGCAAAGAATCAAATAACAGGTACTTTAAAAAAAGAATGCTTATCTAACCTAAACTCTGCCTGTGTTTGTGTGTGTATGTGTACATGTGTGTGTGTGTCTGTGTGTGTGTGTGTGTGTCTGTGTGTGTGTGTGTGCATGTGCCAAGTAGGATAGGTGAATGAAAAAGTCATGAGAGGAGAGGTAGAAGCCATATAGCTTGAAAAGCAGCATGGCACCATGAAGGAAGCTTGTGCTTGGAGGGTGGCAAGCTTGGGTTTGGATGATGGCATTTTTAGTTTGTTATTCATTTCTGAACATTAATTTCTTCAATGAAAAAATACATGATCATACTAATATCTGACAGGATTTCCAGGATCAAATGAGGTCATTAAAATCAAGAATTGATCAAGATGTCTGCCGTATTCATGCTTTTTAAAAAATTATGGTAGCTATCGGCAATGCAAAAGGTGCTAGGATAGCACTGTGAAGATGCCCCATCCTTCCTGAAACCTCCTGAGATAGTGTCGGGTCCTTGTCTGATATCTCTTTCAGGTGAATATTGTTGAGCTCCCCAAGCTTAGATGGAACCTCTGGGTTATAACTGCTGTGGGGAAAAGCCACCAGATATAGCCCTTCAAAACTGACTTTACTGGGTCTAAACTACTCAGTCCTAGTATTAAATCTTTTGTACATATTAGTAACTGCTGAATTGAGTAGTGTTGAGCCAAAGACGTTGATCAGAAAGGGTATCCAATACATCAGAGAAGGGAAGGTTACCAAGGTTAGTTAGAAGACAAACAATGACTTAAGTAAGTAAGTTTATGTTAAGTTATGTGAGTAGAAGAGATCACAGATAACTAAACAGGCAGGAGACTGCTAAGAGTCTAGCAAAAGTGAATCAGCAATTATTCTGTAGGAAGTTCAACCTGAAAGTATTTCTTTGCTCTTTATTAACTGTAAGTCACATTCTAGCCTTACAGCAGAGGCAAGAGTACATCTCTCTAAGATATTCTTCTCATACCTTTATCTTATAGATTTTAGTTGGTTTCTACATTGTGGACATTATTTAGATGTTTACAGTTTCACTGTTTCACTATTTATGTATTTGATTAAATGTACTGTGCATTTTATGTTTTATTATGTTTTAGAGATATATAAAAGAAATGTCCTCTTCTATGTGGGGGTATCTGTATTTTGTATTGGAATTAAAAGGGGCATTTTTTAATGTAAAGATAGGTGTACTTCTAAAATATGAAATCATTGCCCTGCAGAGTAAGTTAAGCTGTGCAACTTTGCTCTTAAAGCATCATTAACATAATCAAGATAAGCCTAACAATCAGACATAAAACACTCACAGTTGTATTTGGCTTTACCAGGGCTCACCAAGCCTTTCTATTCCACCCTTCATTCTAGCAAGGCTGGATGTTTTTCTTGAGAAATAAAAGTAAGCCAGTGAATGACAATGGTAGACCTTTACCAAAGGTAGATTTTACTTTCTGCAAAGTTCTGGATGTTGCAGGTTCTAAACTCAATCAAAATCTCTCACCACATCTTGGGTGTGGGCCCTCAGTCTACACTTGAGCCTTGTTTCTTTTCTTTGGAGATTGGATCACTAATCCTTTCAGGTTGGACCTGACATGGTGGTCTTGGGCATCTTACCAATGCTTCATGAATGGTTTCACAAGGCTTTTGTCTGCTTGAGTATTGAGCTGCCACCTTTTTTTCTTAATATACATATTGATGCTCTTCTACTTTTTTACCCTCATTCACATAGTTGATTCTTAAAAAAAAAAAAAAAAAAAAAAACAATTTTTTTTTTTTTTGGTTTTAACCCTTTTTTTTTTTTTTTCCCCCCATCCAAAAATTGGTTTTAAAAAAAAAAAAAAGAAAAAAAAAAAAAAACAATTTTTTTTTTTTTTGGTTTTAACCCTTTTTTTTTTTTTTTCCTTTTTGTCTTTTTTCGTGACCGGCAATGGATCGCAACCCTCAGTGTCGCACCCGTACCGGACCGGGACCGGCAACGGGATCGCAACCCTCGGTGCTGCGCCCGCACCTCGCTCAGCCAGTGAGCGGCCGTTCTGTATGTGGGATCCGAACCCTCGGCGGGAGCACCACCACGCTTCCCAAGTGGCGCACTGTAGCAGTGTGCCACCAGGCCGGCCCTTATCTGATTTTCTTATTGCATATCTCTAATGATAATATATTTAAAGTTCAAAAACAGCATCTTTTTTATTTATTACAAAGCCATTTATTCTATTATTTATTTAGATTTATTTAATTTTATTACAAAAATATATTACAGCAAAGTTAAAAAACACCAAAATAGAAAAACACAAAAAGAAAATTAATCATTCTTCATTTCAAAACTCAAAAACAACCATCTTACACGTTTAAAAGCATTTCAGATGTATTATAATTCAGGTGACTCTGTACTTCCAACTCTGCTTTTATTCACTGCTATAACATAACTTTTATTCACTGCAATTGAAAGTTCAAAATCTTGCTGCTGTAAAGACAGCAATTTTTTACTGAAGTCCACCATGGTACTTAGAACACATGAACACATTCTTCATGGACATTTTGATACTACTGCAAAAAAAAAAAAAAAAATGCGTGCTTTCCAGAGATGTCTATTCCCTCTGCCTTCACAGGGTAATGGAGGTTGGGTAGGGGATGGGTGCGTCTGCAGAGATGTACCCCTGAACTGATTGGAGTGTGTGTTTACCAGCCTCCAGGGAGACCCGTAATGATCACGACCTTCTGGTGGTAACATTACCATCTATTCCCTTCCACACTGTACTACAGTTGCTCTTTGTGGCCAAAGGAATATGACAGGTGTGTTCTCTCCAAGTCTAGGTTAAAGAGACACTGCAGCTTTCTTCTCCCTTTCCCTGATGGCTTTCTCTGGGGTAAGCCAACTACCATATCATAAAAGAGGCACACACAGACAAGATCTGAGGTGTGTCGCTGAGAGCTATGCAAGTTACCCATCTCGGGAGAGGATTCCTCAGTCCCAGTAAAGCCTTCAGGTGACTGCAGACTCTTCCGACATCTTGACTGCAACCTCGTGAGAGACCTTGAGCCAGAACAACCCAACTAAGACTCCACAGGATTCCTGACCTCAGAAATAGTGTGAGATAAATTTGCCATTTTCAGGTACTAACTGGTGAAGTCATTTGTTATGCAGCAATAAATAATTAATATAGGGGAGGTCAAGGGGTCAGGTGTTTCTTGCCTATATTCAGAGCACATGAAATCAGGAAGCAAATAACAGACCTTCTAGAACAAGGTTTGATTTAATCTTAGCTGGGAGAACAAGACTCAATCAGTCAAGAGTCCTTGGAAAGGGGAACAAACGTGTGGGAAGTTGAGAACAAAGTCATCAGAAGTGAGCTATGGTCTGAATAAGTTCCAGAGACCAAAGCAACTGCCTACCTGGTTTTTTGCCTGTTCCCAGTATACATTTGGAAAGGTGAGGTTGGTTCATTCAGATGAACAAAGGCCAGATGGTTACAACATGTGTATTTGCATAAGTCATAGATTTTTCCAAGAGTAATAATTGTCCCTCCCTTATGCTAAATATCCTTATTACTATTCTGTCATGTTTATAATTTATATGTCATGTTATCTTGAAATATAAATTCCATCGGTCATTGGTCAGAAATAAGCAATTCCCATTTTTGAATGTTCTTATGATGTGTTCAGTAATTTTAACTCTTACTTCCCAGATGTTATACTTCTTTATAGACAAGTGGTTTTTTAAAAATGACTGGAGAAGCTGGACATTATAATTTACTTCAAAACTGTAGTTCTATAAGTCTATGAGTATACAGGCTGCTCAGAGTGGGAGGACATAAAACTACAAACCACTAAATGGAGATAATGTAAAACACCCTACAGAATTGTCTTACAGACATAGTCAGACTCAAAAGAACCTACTGCATACATGTTGGAGGTGCTATGAAGGAATGGCCCAAGGTATGTGTGCATGTACATGTATGTGTATGTAGATAAATACAGAGAGAGAGAGAGAGAAGTATAGTTTCTAGATAACCTGATTCTTACTTTTCTTCTAGTGGTTCCCCACGTTACATCCACACCACTCACACAAAGCACAACTCAAACCTTTCCCTTTGGTCATCCTGGGCCATTTCATGATTCAGGTTCTTTGTTCATGTCACAGCCTGGCTGGCCCCTCTACCTCTCCTGCCTGGTGACTGCTAATGCTGCCTTTAAGACTGACTTCAAGTGTCAAGTGAAACCTCTCCAGTAGAGTTTTTATTTATTGCTCTTTTTGTGTTGATCCATCTCCTTTGTACCCGAGTGTCCCCTGACAATATGTACATACTACACTACATTGGTACTCTTTGTTTGCACATCCTGGTCCCTAAAGAGACTGAACAATTTACACACAGGACTTGTGCCTTTCCTATACATCTTTAGATTAGCTGTACTGGCTTATTAAACCCCTGCTCACTGAACACACAGCGATTGATAGTCTTAGTTGTCAACAATGTGGAAATAGAGGATGTACAGGGGCTTTGTGATGGTGCACTTTTATTATTATTATTATTATTATTATTATTATTATTATTATTATTATTAATTTCAGAGAGCCTTTTCTCACTCTTCAGTTAGTACTTAAGAACCAACATGACGGTATGAAAATTATGTGATCCCATTTAATCTTGGGAATTTACACATCACGTCTTTAAATGAAGATATTGAATATGAATCTTAAGAGCTGATGTTTATTAGAGTGCTCTGTATATGCCAGGCACTGTGCTAAGTCCTCTACAGACATTATTCCATTTGATTTTTATGAAAATCTCAGGAGATGGAGTCTATGATCAT
>NW_007726451.1:457267-459738 GCF_000696425.1 Galeopterus variegatus | reverse complement strand
AGGATGTACAGGGGCTTTGTGATGGTGCACTTTTATTATTATTATTATTATTATTATTATTAATTTCAGAGAGCCTTTTCTCACTCCTCAGTTAGTACTTAAGAACCAACATGACGGTATGAAAATTATGTGATCCCATTTAATCTTGGGAATTTACACATCATGTCTTTAAATGAAGATATTGAATATGAATCTTAAGAGCTGATGTTTATTAGAGTGCTCTGTATATGCCAGGCACTGTGCTAAGTCTTCTACAGACATTATTCCATTTGATTTTTATGAAAATCTCAGGAGATGGAGTCTATGATCATTGTTTCCGTTTTATTGATGAGAATGTTAGGTTTACAGAGAGTATATAATCTGCCCACTGTCACACTATCTGTAAGGAGAGGAGACGAGATTTGAATTCAGGCATCTCTGGCTACAGCTGGAGCCTTTGAGATCAGTTAAAGATTATGCTTTAAGGCTATCTGTGTGCTGTGCAGAATGCTAGATATTTTATTATGAAATATTTCTAACTCTTACAATAATTCTGCAAGGTAGGAATCACTACTCTCATTTTAAATGTGAACAAACAGTTTTAAAGAAGATAACTAAATTTGCCAAAAGAGCATAACCTATAAATGTTAGAGCCACCCTCCAACAATAGTTTACTGATCTCTTGAGTGCATGTAGTTCTCCATCAAAACCCAGGAAAGTGGAGTGCCAGTTACATCCAAGGAGTAGTTTGTGAGTAGGTGTCTGGAATGCTGAGGCTGTTAGGAGAAAATATCTCTGCCTTGTAGGGATTTACAGCACTGTCCAGATGGTAAAATCTAGGATTACAAAATAGAAGAATGGGAATTGCATTTGAGGTCTTCTAAGAAATAATGTGAAAAGTTAAGTACCAATGAAAACTTTAAATAGTAATTCAGCACAAGACTAGAGACTTATCTCTGGAGAAAAGGTGATGAATTTTCTAATAAGATGGATGAATAATTATTGATATAGGCACTTGAGGGAAGGAATTTTGGCTCAAGACTCATTCACTCCCTTTGAGGAAGCTGCTGCTCTGTGCAGCTATAAGTAATCTCACTGCCATGCAATGTGTTTGCAGATTTCTTTGTAGATCAACCCCGCTACACTGTGAGTTACTTGGCAGCAGACAGGGATTATGTATTGTTATATTTTTGTTCCTGGAACTTACCCAATTTGTTTTACTTGATAGGTATTTTAGTAAAAATTTATTGCATCAGTCTACCATCACTCCAACAGGGAGAGCATGGTTGGAAGAACCGTCATGAAGGAAGGAAATTTTGAAATTAGGAAAGGTTTTTGATAGGTTAAGATGATGTGGAGAGTCCTACATGGATAAAATGGTATGAACCATTTTATGGTGTCAAGGGAGAATCACAGTGCATGATCTCTATTCCCAGCATCTTCCTGGTCCACTAGCAGTGGGTGGCCATCACTATCTGGGAATGGCCTACAGATAGGGCAGAGATATCAGGGGTTTCCACAAGTCAAAAGGAAGCATCTCAGATTCTAGAGGGTCTAATCGCAGTTCTGGGGTTGCTATGAGGCACCCTGGAAAGTACCCTGCAAGAATAATCAACACTTGTGTTGTTTTCTGACTTTCTAAGTATCCTCTTATATAACACTAGGCAAGTCATTTAACTTCTCTGAGCTTTAACTTAAAAAATAGTAAAATAGGCATTATTATGTAGTTTAAGATATTTGGTTTTGATCATGGATCACAAGCCCTGCCCTGCTACCTCATGCTTTGGCTCCTTCTCCCTGGTCCATGAGGCCACTTCAAGACAAAGGCCATTTCATTACTTGGTGGATACATTTCCTCCTCATATTCAACCCTGGTGATAAGACCCGCTCATATGCGAGTCACAACGTCTTCTTCTGGGATTTATCAAGCTTAAGCAGCCTGATTTATCCCTTATTTCTTTGGACTTATCCTAAATTCTCCATTCTTCCTCAGAATAGGGTGGAGCTCTAAAATAAACAGCAGCCCTAGACTAACCAGATGCATAGATGGAAAGAAAAGAAGCAAATTCAAAGGAAAGCCCAAGAACATAGTTCACAAAGAAAATAGAGTCTGTTGTATTTGCTCCTCTCACCCAAATCTCTATTCTCTTTGTACATTGAGCAATTTGGAGCCCGTTTTGTCTTTGGCCTATACCTAAGTCCCTCCGATTTGGGGTGAACAGGTTAGAAAAAGAGGATGGGAATGTGCATTGGCAAAGAGATGAGCTTCTTCTAGAGGGTGAAGCATGCCACTAGGTGAGATCGACTAGTTAAAATATATGTGAAGTCACTTTGAAAAAACGCTATACAGAAAGCGAAGTGTTGGAATTAGATGGCTTTATGGATATAGAGGTTTTACATTAAAGAATTATTCCTAAAAAAAAAGCATATGTAAATCTCTTTTCCCTTAAGAACTATGTTTCTCATTCTGGGAAAAACAAACAAACCATATT